>NC_050527.1:1987404-1991247 GCF_002922805.2 Oryzias melastigma
CCTAACACAGGTATTTTACTATGTGAAACAGGTGAAAATAATGGTATAAAAGACATAATGAATGGAACTTAACTTAACAAGTTCATAACCTTAAAACTACTGCCATATATCCATCATGTTTGCTTCTGAAAGACATCATTTTTGTCCATTGTCTTTTTCTTGAAATTATCTGTTTCAACTTATCAAAATCTGTAGCAACTGCAGTTCTTGAGATGTTTTAAAGACACACTCCAATGAAAATTGTGTTTTTAATATGTTCTGTGGCATTGTTCTTGTGATTAAGAACATTTGGCTTAAATTGTTTTTCTGAGTATTTCTTTATTCAAATTGTTGTTAAATACCTTTGGAAAAAGCCGAAGTACTGAGTTTAGGTGCTATAATCGTTAAGCCATAAAAGGTCCCCATTCTGCTCCATTCTTTGTGAAATCACGATGTGCAGCTACACTATTTATTTTGTTTCATGTGTGTTAAAGATGGTTTCATTAAAGATGGTCTAATTATAAAATATCTTATTTAAGGTTGTTGAGTTCAGGGAAAAATTTCCCTTTGTAAAAGATTTTTGATTATCAACCAAAATATTTTTCATGTCAGAATTTGCATATTTTTTAGTAAAAGTTAAACAAGTATACTGATCATGTCTTTTCTTTAAAGACTAGTGCAGGGGTCGGCCACCTTTAACAGTAAAAGAGCCATTTGGGGTAGTTTTCTTCTGATCAAAACCTAGAAGGAGCCACAGAGATTTATTTTAGCCTTTAAGACATTTGGATTTGCATTTATTTCCTTCTTTTTGTTTTGCGTTTGTTTTTTGTAATACATTTGAATTATGTCTATTTTTTGGCATGAACAAAAGCAAAAAATAACAAGAATTTATCATTTCTCAAAAAGGGATTTTTGTTAACGTTTTTACCTTTGGTAGAAGCCAAATTAGTGAAAAAGCTAGCCGGTTGCTTAATTACTAGCTGAACTCCTAAATAGCCTAAATTCCTCAGTTATCCTAAAAACTCCAGTAGATAAAAATTAGCCAAAAGTTTTAGTATATTGCTTAAATATCAGCTAAATTCCAAATTAGCATAAAAAATTTAATTAAAGGCCAAATTAGTAAAAAAAAAAACTAGCTCGTTGCTCAATTACTAGCTAAACACCTAAAAACCGAAAATTCCTCAGTAAACTAAATTGTCAAAAAGTTATTCTGTTTCTAAAATAGAAGCTAAAATATAAATTATTCAAAAAAACTTCAGTAGATAATAAATTAGCCAAAAAACATCAGCATGTTGCTAAATTATTAGCTGAACCCCAAATTAGCATACAAGTCTTTAGTAAACTAAATTAGTCAAAAATGTTTGTTGCTACAATAAAGGCTAAGCTCTATATTAGCCTGAAAACCCTAGTAGATAACAAATTAGCCAATAACGTTAGCATGTTGCTAAAATAATAGCAATCTCCAATTTCTTAGAAAAATTACTATTTTATTTTTCTTCAGCCAAAGAGCCACATGTGGCTCTGGAGCCGCAGGTTGCAGACTTCTGGTCTAGTGTCTTATAGTATAGAGAAACATTTCTTAAAAAAAAAAATGCAGATCTGGGATGCATTGATAATCGTTTCATAATCGAATTCTTTAATAATCAAATGGTTTCAACCTGTACCAAAAAGCCACTATTAGGCAGAAAAAATAAAAACTTTCAGTAACGCTACAGAAAAGTGAGACTACAACACAGTTGTTTCCCATTTCAATTTGAAATTTGGGTCTAGACATTCTACAGCCAAACCTGGAAAAACCTTAAAAAATTCAGTCGTTCTGTTCACTGGAATCTCGGTCTCATTTAATTAGACCAGTTACAGATTTGTTATAACACCAGACACACAGTCTGACAGCAGATGGATTACTTACAGACACATGATGGACAGACTGTTCCGAGCAGAGAGCGGGAGACATTGAACAGAAATCTGAACACAGGTCAGGTAAGGTGCAACAGTCAGTCTTGTCCTTAGGCTCTCTGCTAACTTATAGCTGCCTGTGCTGCTGTGCAGAGCTGTAGAAACACTCTAAGAGGTGAAAAATTCAAGTTGAAAGGTAAGTTAGAGGAAAGTCAGACTTGAAAGTTTTATTTGTGACTTCAAAAGAAATTGAGGTTTCAAGTTTTCCAGCCATATTATTGTGGGCCTAAGGCTAAAACTCCATATTGATTCTGAAAGAATCAGTTTAGACCTTTGGTCCAATGTCCATTTGGGCTTGTTGTAGTTGTTACATAAGCTTAAACCAACAAGGGAATAATGTGTGATTTTATTTATTTACAAAAATCAGTTTAAAATGTCTTCTTGGGTAAGAGTGACGTTCCTAATGTTTTATATTCAGCTTCCCATAGTAAGCATCTATTGCAGATTTCATATATCAACTCTGTCACATACATTCCCAGCATGGCACAGGAGACATGACGGAGTGCATATTTATCAGACTCTTATTTACAATCCCTGATAAACTGTGTTGCTCGGGCGTCTGCTACCTGCAGTTTTCACTGCCTCACTCAGGCTGCGGCAGAGTAAATAATGCGAGCGGAGATGTGAACACCTGCCTCGAATCACCGCTGAGCAGATTAATAACAAACACTCTCTCTCTGTCTTCTCCTGTGCTTTTCCTTCCATTTCCAATCAAAAATGGTGCCATCTTTTCTTCTCTTTGTTTCCTTTCTGTCTTTTTTTCTTCCCACAAATAAGTAATATCTGACAGCCTCTGGGTATGATCAGAAACGTGGCCACAATGTGAGCCTTCCTTTTGATTTATCTGCATTTTGCAGAAACGTGGACACTAGAGCAAAAACCAGCACTTGGATTTCAGAACAAGCTACGCTTTTGCCAAGAATCATAATCGGCAGCGTGTTCGACTAAAACCACAGCAGTTGGAGCAGGAAAAAGTCAGACAGAAGAGCCCGCTGCCTTTCTGAATGAAGCCGCTGATTTAAGTCGAGTGGAGCTTCATTCTTACTTTTTTGGAGCACTTTTGGAGTAGAAGTAAAGTATTTATTCAAACGATGGATTTCAAGTTAAAGGACTCTTTCAAATATTGCTTATGAAAACATTTTATATTTTTATTAAACATCAAACTTTTCCTCTTGAAATGAGGTCAAAAAAGAAATGTGAAGCTTGCAGATTTTTTGCTAAGGACAACAAAAGCAAAAAAAAATGTATTTAAAAAACTTACTGTATTCCTGTATAGCCTTAAGTATGGATTAATTTTGGTGGTGATTACTGATGTCGAAGCAATTTGTGCTCTGTCAAAATGTTTGGGTGTTATTGTGAATACGCTAACCAATGTGTGAAAGTGTCAAACTGTGCTTTTTTATGTTACTAATAAGGTTAGTGGCTAACATGTAGCAATTTCTGGTTGTTTTCTTATGCATTACTATTAGGGTTGGGAATTGGCATAGTCACATGAACATTTGTTCTAGTGGGATCAGCCTGTTTTTTTTAACATGTTGCAAAATAGGTTTATAATTACAGGTGTTGTAAATACGCTAATGTGGCTAACATGTAGTGCTGTCTGACTTTTATGGCTTAAAGGTATTCCTAACACAGTTGAAAGTTAGCATATTCACGATACAGTTTGTTTTACCAGTATCTCTTTTTATTTATTTTTTTTTCTGCGTGTTGCACACCAGGTTGTTAATCTCAGGTGTTGTGAACATGGTAACGTGGCTAATGTGTAGTCGTATTGATTAATTATTTTTATTTTTTTAATTCGTCACCAACAAGGTTGGGAGTTAGCATAAATCCGGTAACGTTTGTTTTAGCGGGATGAGTCTTTTTTATTTATTTATGTTTTATTATTTAATGTGTTGGTAATTAGTG
>NC_050527.1:1991395-2000451 GCF_002922805.2 Oryzias melastigma
CTTAGTAATTTCAGGTATTGGGAACATGTTAAGATGGCTAACGTATGATGGAATTGGATTATGTTTTTGGTTGTTTTATTAATTGTCACCAATGAGGTTGTGAGTTAGCATAATCACAGTAACGTTAGCAGTAACAGAATGTTTGTTTTGTTGCAAATAAGATTTTGTGAATATGCTAAAACAGCTAACGTTGTATTAATGGGGCTAATGTGTAGCTTGTTGCAAGCGAGTTGTAGACTATGTCCGATTTCCTTCACTACTCACGATATAGTGTGGTTGCCATTTTGTAGTGCTGTCTGAATCTGCAATTCAAAAATCTAGTGCCCTAGAAATTTCCCAGAAGTCTTTGCGATAATCCTGTGTGCATCAATGCTCACTACTATAGCGAATATAGACCACAGTGAATTGCGTTTGTACAAAAATTTCATAAATTGGATTAAACGTTATAAAATGCTCGTGTTGATTAAATTTTCATTTTGTGAAACTGATGACGTCTTAATTGCCATTTAGAAAAAAAAAAAAGCACAATGTCCAAATTGCTTTTAGAATCCAGGGCACTATAGTTTGTACTGTACTATACAGTTTTTTAGTAGTTAGGGTGGGAATTCTGACAGTCATAGTTACTGTGAATGCAGTCAATACTGTCTGACCGACAGATTTATCTCTGACTCTTTTTCTCACTTAATGTGCTTTATAGTTTGGTGCACCTTAAATAAAAACATAATTTTGAAAAAAGGCCATTCATTAAAGGGGCGCCTTATAATTCTATAGTGCGGATAATATTGTAAGAAAATAAGCAAGTGCAAAGATACTGCAAAAAACAAAGGACCACAGCTAATA
Organism: Oryzias melastigma; assembly: GCF_002922805.2. Classification (NCBI taxonomy): domain Eukaryota; kingdom Metazoa; phylum Chordata; class Actinopteri; order Beloniformes; family Adrianichthyidae; genus Oryzias; species Oryzias melastigma. The sequence continues at coordinate 1,992,236 of NC_050527.1, forward strand.
AAAGTGAAATGCTTTCAGCTGCAAAGCAATAATTCTGCAGGAAGCAACCAAAGCAGCTCTTTGGGTTTGGCCTGCGTCTCTGTAGATCCTCCATCGTGGCCATGCTTAGAAAAGCGAGACTTTTAACACGTTTTCCTCTGTTCCCATGATGCATTTTAGGTTGTAAAATTGATTTAAAGTGAGGCACAGAGAGCAGTGCTGCGATGCAAACCTGCTTTAGTGCTTTATTGTTCCAAGATGGTTGACAAATCCACATTTTAGCTCCTCTTTGCCACAGCTGCATTTTTGGACACGTTTTTTCTGCTTTCTTTAACTAAGATACATGTTTTTTTTCAACATTTTCTTCTAATATTTACATTTATTTTCAGAAAGTTTAATTTCTGTCTGCATTTAGCAAATGTTTTCATCATTTAGCTGAATTTCTGTGGTGTCACATGACGTCATTGCTCGTTTTTAGATGATTTTAGCTTCAGGTTTGCTGGAGTTTATAATCTGAGGGCACATAAAGGCAGAACCTGCCAGTCTTTGCTTTAAAACAAAGCTAATGAAGGTTGTACAGACACGGCTAAAGGCCAGACATGGTTTCCAGACAACACTTTTAAGATGAGACTTTCTTACTCAAGCTCACATTTGAAAGAGAACAAAAGAGAGGTTGCAGATGATTGCTGTGTAGTCAGACACCCCACTCTGCTAGAGGAGAGGCAAGTCCTGGCAGAAAAGATAAAATGGCCTTCTCTGTCGTAATCTTTTGTTTCGGGGCTTTTAACTGTCTTCTGAAGCTTCCTCTCTCCCTTTTAAGATTCCGACATTAATCACATGTTGACATCTTACTTTTTTTATTAGAAGCAGCTATTTTTAGATGGTTATTTCTTAATTTGCATTGCAGGTATTTGTTTTCTTTCCAATGTTATCTCACATGTTATTCTGTAATTTATTACTTCCTTTTACAGTTTTTAACTTTTATTTTTGATCAGTGAATTTTATTACCTCTTGAGTTTTGACTTGATTTAAAGGGGCCATACCATGAAAAACCAAGTTTTTGAGATTTTAAGTGTATTATACTGTTCATTCCTCTCTATAAAGAACCCCAAAGAATCCGTTCACGCATTTCTGAGTAATCCTCTAAAAACCTGCACTATCTGCAGCAGCCCCTCCCATACCCACGAAAACAAGCGGGTCCTCACAATCTGACGTAATATCGTTAGACAACCTCTTTCAGGAAGAGTCTGCATAGCATCAACACCCAATTTCTCCATGGAGCTAGCAGTGATCAGCAAAAAAAAAAAAAAAAAAAACTTTCATTTTAGATGCATGTATTGTATTAGCATGTTAATTGGCCTGCTTTAGCTATTTGTAGGATTACACACGGGCACAAGTTTATTTACTCACCGCACTGCTCCCTTCATATCTGAGTTTTGCTCTGCAGCGTAGATCTGATGGACCTTATGTTCTCAGGGTGTCTACTCGCTGTTGGTCCTGAATGTTCCAACAGAAAGAGGAAAGATGGCTTTTCAATATAAGGCACCTATGGACTGGAACTTTCTGCAAAAAAATACTTCAACTTTTAAAGCTTATAACTTTGTCTTAGTTTGATGTCATTATAAGGGACCTGGAGAGGAAATCACAAACCTCTGGCTGTTTTAATTAGTTAGTTAATTAATTAGTTTTATTTATTTATTTTTATTCTATGTTTATGTCCGAATTCCCCCTTGTACTTGTTCACAATTGTGGATCAAAATTCGTGCTCATATGTGTGCATGACGTTTCAAACGCAGGCAAAGCATTTTTAAGTACGGACATATTTTTATGAAGCATTGTTACTGACACATAATTCTTATTACAGGTACTAAACCTTTTTTTTTTTTACAAACACAAAATCTTTTTACAGATGGACAATATTTTTACGAGTCTGACTTCATGAAAAGAAGTCATATTCTCTATTATCCAGTTCAGCCCAACTGGTCTCTGCTCCATCATGTCTGTAAACCACCATGGCTGCCCTCCTTGTGTTTCATTGGTTCCACTCGTCACGCTTGCTCTCAGGTGTGAGCTTCTGCCCAGCTTGTTCCTTAAACGCTGGCGGATGAGGACGCCACACTTCCATTTTTAAACTGCACTTTATCCACAGACATGTCGGAGTCCAGCGCCGCTCTAGAATCAGTCAGCGTTTGGGGAAACATGCTCTCCTCAACTTTGTCACCAGATCTCTCAATGGTATCCCAAAATCCTTTGCAGCTGTTATCTAAAAGTCAGCGAGGCAGCACCAGAGTTTCTTCTGTCCGTTGCTTTTATTCAGGCAATTTTCCTTAATATTTAAGTTGATGGTCGTTCTCCACCTGAACCTCCTATTGCTCATGAACATCCTGAGGAGCTCCGGACATGCAGTAGTTCTGTAGCTCTGACAGGAACCGCTGATTTATGCTCATGAATCGGATCAATAGCACAACAGGCAGACCTTAAATGTGTCTTTAATGTCGGCGCTGCTTTCCCATCTGTGGAAAGCTACTTTCATCTTTGATGTGCTAAATCCTAGTTTTTAACTTCTCTTATAGGCTTCTTCTAAAAACATTCGGATTACCATTTCAAGTGGCCAGTGATCCCAGAGGAGCTTTATAAAAGCTTCTAATGCTCTTTTATCAGACTATACTTTCCCAGTTGAGGGTGTGCTTTCTTAATTTCAATAGAGGTTTCTGTGGGAAATACAAAAATCAGAAAATATATATTTCTTAGACAGAATTAAATCTTTAAATGTTTTTAGTTTGGATTTTGGAACTGCTTATTCGCTATTTTAACCTTAATATTAACAATATTACCTTGACGTAAATATGCTATTGTAGATCAAAGGTGTGAGATTTGGTCATAAAATAAAAGATGATTACATTTCACTATGTATGCCACATGTTTGTCATCTGCACAAAATGTTTAGATTTATGACTTCCCATTTGAAAAAGAAGAAAATGATGTTTCACCGATGATCCTTTCTGCACAATTGTGTGGTTTGTATGACATTTTATGTGTAGATAACAGCTGCATTAAATATGTCAGACACCAGCATTATAATGCTGTCACAGACTCCATGCAATCCATAGAAAAGCTTTGCAGTCATGAGAGAAAAGTGTCAGGATACCAAACGGCACTGAGGGAAGTGACTGCTGTGAATAGATAAATTCATCTGACATCACATGTTCTGAGCTGCAGTGAAAAAGTTTTTTTTTTTTTTTTTTTCCAGATTAAAACTTTGGAACTGCTCCTTTGACAAAATCAGTTCCCCTCACAAGAGTCCAGATTATATTTGAGTGAGAGATGATTCAATAAATCTTGTAAAGTCAAAAGGGACTGCAGTTTCTGGAATATTTTCAGCTCGTAACGATAAAGAACTTAGATCCTGAATGAAATGTCATCACATTAACTTACAAGAATGATCCTCCTTTTGTGAGATACATTACAGACACCATTTTTAGGTATTTATATATATATTTTTATACTCCACCACCCAAACCCCTATTTGTATTGGCAAAAAAATAAAAACTTTTAGACTTTTATTTGACTAACTTTAAGTTAAAAATGCAAATTTGAAGAACATTTCTACAGGATTTTTGACTGTAAATTAAACTTTTTTTGCTTAGTTGCTTGACATGTTAAAACAGAAACGACTAAAGGTAGATAATATTTAATTTAATTAATTATCATTTTTCATTAAAGCTAAAAAGTCGCAAATTAAAATATGTCAAATTCAAATATTTTCAGGAACACCTAAAGGGCAATATTTGTGTTGATAAACAAGTTGTTTAGAAAACAATCTCTTTATTCTAATGTAAATATAGTCAGTTTGTGTTCATAAAATCATGATCCACTAAAACACATTGTTTTTGGTTGAAGATGAGATTTTGGGAGGATTTTCTGACTCCGATTCTCCTGCATGTGATGGAGGCAGAAGCAGAGGAAGCTGAAGCTTTATTGCTTGAGCATTGAAAATGGGCTCATCTCCGAGTTGGGATTTTTTATTAAAGTGAGAGAATAGGGCTGTCAGACGATTCTGCCGAGGTGACTGATGGCTCTCTGCTACCTCAAAGGCAGAGCCGCAGAATATACGACTTTCCTCAACCTGGCTGTGCTCATGGTGCAAATACTTCCTGCGTTTGAAATTGCTGGTGCCTGTAGTGGTAATACATTAACAGACTCTTTCTCAAATATAAAAGTTTCTCTCCTTATTTGTACATTTTATCTGGAGGGTGAGTTTCAAAATTGGTTTTCACGACGTTTCTTGAACTCTGCAAATGGAAAGCTCGGCATTCTTCCACCTAATTGCTTTTTTATTTCCTAATTTGAGTTAGCATTAAGGCGGTAGTTTTTTCTTGCATTTTTACTGGTTTTATTGATCATTTATGTCTTCGTAAGCAAATTAAAAAACATTTTTTTAACCATATATACGCTTTAAAAAAAGTTTATATTTCTTTGGGATTAAAACACACAAGATCCTTGTTTCCACTGAAAATATGAATATTTTCTTAAAGCTCCTGAAGTCACACGTTTAAAATAAAAGCGGCGGTGTTGCTGACACACTCGTGGCATCGTGAAGTTCAAAGGCTTGCCTCTGTTTGAAGATTTATTTGAGGAAAGACTGTGTTTCAAAGCTTCCAGCATAGTCAGGGATCAGTGGAATTTGAAACCTGGTGTGAGGCTCTGCCAGTGTGATAAGCCATTAGTTAATAGCTTTGAGAGCATTGCTTTTACTTTGTTACGGCTAGAACCTTTCACACTTGTTATGTTTAACTAATCGTTAACTCTGAGATTAACATGGCTGACATTCCTGGCAGCTTTTAATTTTCTTGTAAAAGTTTCTTTGCGTGTTGTGGAAAAAAATTGTTTTTTCCTTTTTTTTTACTACAAAGAATATGCGCTCTCATCTCATTTAAATGTAAAATTGACTTTGTAGACAGTTTTCTAAGTTTGTTGCCTCTCAGCAAATACTTAAGTGATCTGTAATTTAAAAATAACAATAGTGTTTATTCATTTTTAACTATTATTTCTCCTTTTACGTCATATTTTAGTACATAATATCCTCAATTTTAAGGCTGCTGTCAATAATTTCCAGATTTGATTCACCAGAGCCTGGATCGATTCAATTCTGATTTTTTATAATTCTTTTGACCCACTCGATTCATGATTGATCAATGTTTCAAATATATTTATATTTACACATATTGTAAAATGTATTGGTGAAATAATGAGATTGCTAATAGCATACAGTGTTACATGGTTTTTCAAAAATGTTCAAATGTTAACATTGTTCTGCTTTTCCTGGAAGGCGTTTCAGTTTGGCCACTAGGTGGAGTCACGCTATAGCGTTACACTTTACTCCAGAAGAAGACAGTATAAGAAAAAAAAAAATCGATATTTTAGACCACAAATGGTTACTTTAAAAAATATTTCCTTAAAACAGTTTGGAAAATTCCTGCCTGTGAGTATATAAAGATGTTCATTTAGTCAACAATGTATGGTTATGTTGACCGTGTATTAGCATTAGCCGTCTTACGGGGAATTCTATTAAACGTTAGCATTAAGCTAGCGGACTTTAGCTTCATGTTCTAAATCAATATATCTTTATGGATCAGTTATATCAACCCAGCTCTACTAAATATGACTCAAACATTGTTTTTAGAAGCTTCTGTAGTCTGTTTTATTTTTTAATGAGAGAAACATGATAAATTATAAGTGTTAAGTAAAACAAATGGTGAAAATAGAAACAAAATACGCGCTCGCCTATTTAGATGATCACTTATTGATTTAAATGGTGCCATTTTTATTGCACAATTGATCATATTTTATTTTTAAACTAAGAAAAATCAAAAAATGTCTCAAATATTCTGACATTGGGCTATTCCTCAAAACATTTTTAACATCTAACAACATTTTCTTTATGAAAATAAAAGTAAAGTAGCACTCAATAGGATTTTACAGTTATTTGTTTATGCAAATTAGCATGCAATGTACACCAACAGGTGGAAAATGGTGTAGAATCTTGTCCAAAGTCAATTACTTCATGCTAATGTGAATTCTCTTAGTGTGCCTTTAAAAAGGACTGAGTAGAATCATGAATTCACGTCTGAAATGCATAGTCAGCTTTTTATCAGGATCCCCACAGGACTGTGGCTACCGGAGAAGAAACGTTTCCACAGGCAGACTGCTCAAATTGGCAATGTCTTCAAGACAAATGACTTCCCACTTCTCCATGTCCCTCTTTCAGAGCTTTTTTTCCTGGCCTCTCCATTAACTTTTTTTCCTCTCATATCACTGTGAAGGCTCTCTTATAGTTTTGTTTTTTCTCTGTAAGTAATTCCCTTCATCAGAATCACTGCTGGCTTAATTTGTGAGGAGCGACTTGTTTGTGGGAGTGGAGCTTGTGCAGTTATTGGAAGTCTGTGAAGCTTCATGGGAAAGTTCCTGTTTCTCCAGCCTTTATGGAAACCACTCAGGTCTCCTCTCCTTCAATTTCTATCAACTTTTCAGGAGGGAGTGTATTGATTGGGTGAATCTAGTGATCCGTGGACAGTGAGAGGCAGGAAAACAGTTTGACTGGAGCCATGAGTGCTTTTTCACATTAACACCATCCTCAAAAAGTGCCAAGTCATCACTTTAGACAGTTTTCTGTACTGGATTTAGGCCTGTTATTTTGTGGCTTTTACACGTTTAGAATTATAAAAATGTGCCTCTCGTTTGTAATTTGGTCTGTTTAAATACTTATCTATTAGGACTTTTCAGTCTTATTAATACACAAGGTGAACTTAAAGATAACATAATCATATTGTTCCTTTTTTCTTTAGTGCGTTTAGTCTATTTTCAATTCACTTTCTTTAAAAAGCAACCCTAAACGGTGTATCATTGTAGGAATCACAAAAAAGGTTGAGATCTCACCGTGTAATAATTATTATAATTTAGTTTGTCATGATTAATTAAATAGCAATTAATTTAAATTTGATGTAATCGGAGTAATATAATGCCATTTCCTGAAAAGTCGCCTTGGCAATGAAACTTGATGAGGATTTAGTCTTGTTAGAAGAAGAAACCACACCAAGAATTTAGAAAAGCAAACAAACAACTGCGGACACTTAAATGAGAGTACAACTCACATTAAAAAAAAAAAAATATCCGATTGTAAGCTGTAAAGCCCAGTGCAGGTCCTGTACTTTATTGGAACAGTGATTTCCTTAAATTATGTGACTTGACGGCTGAGTCTACCAAAGCGTGCCGAGTCAGTTACTGTAAATCACACTGTGGACCAATTCTAATGGGAAGATATTTTGCTGTGCTTTCGCTTATGCTAACCTTCTGTATTTTGTGGCTTCATTGGTTTGTTTTGGTGGGACTGAAATGTCTTTCTCTTAAGATGTCATAACTTTGATGCACATCCTCTTCTCTGCTTACAGTATTACTCAGCAGCAGAAATTAAACACGTGACTGGATCTTTTTGGCTAATGGAGATCCCTGATGTTCATTAATTCCATGCATGGATGATTCACAGCTCCGTGCAGGCTGGTTGACTTGTTTGGAGGCATGTTTGTAATCGACCAGCGTTGTGCTGACTCAGGATGGCCTTAGCTGCTGTCAGACGCCTGGAGGAATCTGTCAGCACTCACCATAAATGTTGTTTTAATAGGCAGGAAATGGCTGGGCAGGTCTGGTCCCGAAGCCTGACGATGAAAGACACTTGAGTTTATGTGGGAAGTTCTGGGAGAAACAATGGAGAGAAAAGCTGATTCCATGATTTCTCTGCCAAAAGTCCTGATGGTTTTAGGTGATGACACAGCAGCTCGTGTGCTGGGCTGATTTACTAGCTATAAACCCAAAATTCTCCCCAGATTAAAGAGTTGCTTTGTATGAAGGAAAAGTACATCAATATCTACACAATATCTAAATTACCAAAGCATCATGGATGATACCTGTTTTATAAAAATAAAAAAAACAAATGAAAATAATCTCACACTTTACAAAGAATTTAAGTTCTTACCCATAAAGTTGAATTAATTAAATAAAAATATGCAACAAAATGTCTATTTAATTTAGGTACATCTTTAACGCAAATGTCACTTGGGGTGGGTGATGCCGCAAATTTGGGTATTGATCCGATAAGTAATTACACGGCTAGTATCACCAATACTGATACTGTTTTCTTGAAATGTTTGATTATTGAATAATATCGGAAATGCAAATTTTTT
>NC_050527.1:2000638-2003049 GCF_002922805.2 Oryzias melastigma
GGTTAGCCTAAAAATAGAAAATGTTACAAATTATCCAAAAAACGGCTAGCATGTTGCTCAACTAAAAACTGAATTCCAAATTAGCCTAAAAATCCCAGTAGTTGCTGAATATTTTAAGTTTGAATGGTGTCTCTAGCTGAAAGTATGCAGAAGTTCACGAGTTTCAAAGTGCACAAAGTTTTGGAAAGATTTGAGTAGTTTCTAATCCGTTTCCTATAGGGCATATTTTGCTCAGTATTTAAAAAACTGTCAAGTAAAATACAAGCAGTAATGTCCTGAACGAGCTGAACATTTTGATATCAAGATTGCTGAAAGTTTGAGTTTTTACGTGTCGAAAAACGTACGGAAAGGAGCAGGAAAATTACTGTAAAGCATGATGTTCTGTTTGACGATACTTGTATCAATATAAAATGCTGACTAGTTGATATTTAATTATTTATGAGCGTCCTTCAGTGCCTTGCTTTTGTTTTCCACCTAAACCACTCTAGTTGGTAGAAGAGCACACTGAGCCTCTTTGAGCAGCACAACTTGCCTGTGAGATACAAATGCTTTCCTTAAAGTTACGATAAATAAAAAATGAATTTTACCATTTTATCACAATGAAAGACGTATTAATTAATTTTTAAGTCGCACTCTTAAAAAGAAAACTGTTCTGGTACAGTCTTGGAATATATCGCGATATGTATTGTATCGTGAGACAAGTATTGGGATATCTATCTGTTTACACAGACAATGATGCCTGATTGAACAGTTTCTCACACAAATTGGGTGCATATTTCACTCAAAATTGACTGTTTTTTTTGCCCAGTCTGGCATCATTGCAGACAGTTTGCATGAACTTCTTCAGTAAATTCGAGTTCTTTACTGTATATTTTGAATAAAAACTGCATTGAAAGTCTCCTCACACCAGTATTGATACTTCACCTTGGTGATACCATTGATACTCAGATCGATACGCCCACATCTATATTATATCAAAAAGTAGTTTGTGAGGCTAAACTACTTTAGAAGTCAAAATTTAAGTGTTTTTTTGGATTGGACCTGAAACATGTCCAAAAAAACTCCAGTTACTTTGGATTTCAGCTCCCAGCATTAAGACCCTGCAACAGATCAATCAACCCCACGACCACATGCCGGGTTTGACATTTTTAAGCCTTTCTGGGACATCAAGACAAGTGTTGATCTCTGTTGGGGAGCAGTTGTCAATCATGGCTTCTGAAACTGATGTAAGCGTGTTTCCATTTTGCTGTGCATTTTCTTCTGTGCTGTTTGATGGATTCTCTGTGCTTCAAATGTCTAAGAAGAGAAAAGTTTTGTGCATCTTAGTTATCCTAAGGATGAAAGAAATGGAAAAAAGTTGCAGGTGGACACCACCACCCCTGGAGACTGTACCCTCAGATTGGAGCTTCTATGCTGCTTTGGCTTAGGCTATTTACGTATTATCTCAATCCTGCCAGTAAGACGTATCGCTTTATCTAAGCTCCAGATTTAAAGCTGGCCCCTTAAGCACAATCTCATTATGAAGGGGCTTCCTGTGTGACCGCTTTTTGCTTTACAAGTTGCCTATTATCTCCTTTTTATTCCCCAACATTGTTGCCTCAGAGGAAACTCGGATAAGATGCTCTTTAACGTGTGCCAGATGCTTCTTTTGGCTTTTTAAATATGGACCTCTTTGAGTTTTTTCCTGTGACGCATACATCTGCCTTTAAAAGCATTTCAAGTGGCCACGAGGTACAAAAAGTCCAAATTTAACAAAGTGGTTAGATGTCACCAAAAAACCGAACTGCCACCTTTGCAGCTCTCATGCTGTTGAAAGCAGGATGAGCGCTGCGTTGGAAACCACTTATTCTGAAGTGACTTCTCCTGCGTGACTCACATGTTTTCAGCTCGCTCTGATGTGGACCAACACATCCATGAGTTCTGGGAATGGTAAACACTAGTTATGGAAGACCTTTGGAGCACTTGTGAAAGCCACGTTATGTAAGCATGAGTTGCGACACATGTTCAACATAACATTTGTCTTATATATTGGAGGATCTAGAGCTGACAGAAGTGATCAGAGGAGTACGGTGGCCCTGAAGTCCAAACCACACCAACAAATCACTCAACGGGTCAATTTTTTAAAGATTATGACCACTATTAAAAAAACAAAACAAATATTAAAAAACAGCATTATTTACTAGAAATCCCAAATTCCAGAAAACAAAGAAACAAAACACATTTTGGAAAACAAAGTTATCGCCAAAAAACAAAATAAATCTTAGTAAAGATGGTACATCGCTGATTGGATGATTAAATATACAGTATCACATCTTGTCAAATGACTTTTAGTTCAAATGATGGACAAACGTCATCATCCAATTAGCATCGTCTCATAGTACCTAACTTTTTGGTTTTTAATTTTTGTTTTG
>NC_050527.1:2003147-2010939 GCF_002922805.2 Oryzias melastigma
AACAACATACTCTGATTGCTTTCAGCAATCAGACAATAAAGAATTACAACAACATACTCTGATTGCTTTCAGCAATCAGACAATAACTGGTGCAACAGAAATGGTGAGAATTTTTAGCCAGATGCCTGCTTAGATAAGAAAAAGCACATTTTCATGTATACTTTTTCATCTGCTCCAGATTCACAAAGATTTAAAAAATACTCAATAAAAAACCACAAGAACATGTTAAAAACACAAATTCGTGGTTTTTAAGCTGTTGCACTACAGGATACAATTGAGGTAATTGTACTTTCACAACTCAGAATACACAAACAGCAGTTCCTTGACATTGGTTGACTGATTCTATTCAGTGTTTTTGTAAAGTGCAGGTACAGGTCTTTTGCTTTGACCTGTTTGGGATTCTCAGTGCATGACTTTTGGCATCCAATTTTGTTATTGACATGTGGTATCCCTGATTCATTGTAATCACTGGCTCTGTGCTCAGTTATTGATCCCCTCGGCCTCTGCCGGCCAGCTAGTTAACCCAAAGTACAGTCGGAGTCCTGTCAGTCTGTGTGTGTCTGCTCGGGGGTCCTTGAAGAGGACTCATTCATCCGTTTGTTCTTTTGGGGGGGGGGGTCTCCTATTGATCAGTGGAATGTTGTAATGATGGATTGTTGCCGCGGTGATCCATCAGGTTTGTTACCTATGTCCTTCCATAAACACAAACACACACAATCTGTGCAGCAAACAGTGGCACTGATGTCAAACACAAAGGCAAATATCTGCCCCCCACCCCTCGCCCCCCCCAGTGGATTGAAGCCTCTTGCATGTCTCACAGCGGGAGACAGAGAGGCCTATTTGTAAGAAGTGTCAGTTTGATTGTGCTGACATTTTGGCATAAAAGCAAAAGCCGCACGTGTTCAGACTGACAAAAATCACATGAAATTGTGAGACATGTTCACGTCATTTTCAAGCCGGGACGTCTAAATTTGATACAGTTTCTGTTCGGGGATGTTTTAAAACACGGCAGAGAAGAAAAAAAAGGGTGCACTACATTTACCTGGCAACAGAATAAACTTATAGAAAAAAAAACCAAAATAGACATTATGTGATAATTCTTCATGACATTTTGCAATTATGGATGCAAAAAAGATGATCAGACCTTATTAGATTATAACTTATACTAATAGCTTAATCATTCTTTTTTTAATTTCAGTTCAAGCATAATCATTTTGCACTGGAAAAAAAATTATATGTCACATTCTACTTTTAATTAAATATTGATTTGCCAGTTTTAAATGATCGGTAAGGGTTGACTAAAGTTCAATCAAATCATTTGACAGAATGTTTAAATACATAGTGTGTAAATTAAAAATTATTATTGCATCACGATGGTAAAAAGCTGTAGTCTTTTTAAATATCTTAGTTGCTGTCAAGTTTAATCCTGTTTGTGAAATTTACGCATGTTTTCAAAGACTGGGTTTCCCAGGAATTTATCCATTAGTCCCTGAATGAAATATTAATTATTGCAGTTATGTTCTAAAAAACCTACAATATATGAAATCTGCAAAGTAGTCAGCTTTTTACGGCTGTGAATCATTTCACACATTTTCTACACCTTTTACCAGGCAGTAATTGGTATTTTTTTTACATTTCTTTTTCTTGTTTAACCCTTATATTGTGTTAGAAAGCTGCCCTCATCTTTTGTGTTAGAGGGTCAAAATTGACCCATGATTTAACTTAAAATATATAAAAACACGAGATAACAACCAATTATTCTCTTTCATCTCCTAAAGCTAACTTGGTTTGCATTCATGCTCATGGAAACAGTTTGTAATTTATTTCTTTTTTTATTAGTTACAAAGACTCTTTCTTGAAAGCTACACCACCTGTTTACTACAGGGTGATATATAGTTTATTTCATATAAGGTGATAACGATTTATATAACGATAACTATATTTGTCAGGCTTGAATGCTCTGTGACTCATATGACAAAAGTATAATCATCAGTTGTTTAGATTTAAATATTTATTTCCAATCATACGTTACTCATAACAGATGCACTGAAGGAACATGATGCAACAGTTTTATTCAGATAAATAATAAATGGTGTTTATATTACAAACTAAACTGGAAATTAAAGCAAAAACCTGTAAGTTTCAAACAAGAAGATGCATATAACAACATTAAACTGATCAGTTCCATTTAAAAATTCATTTTACTAGTAAATTATACTGTTTTTAAGTTTTACAGAACAATCCTATTATTGTCAAACATTTTTGTCAACATCCTGCAAATAAGCGAGGAATCAAAAGCACTTTAGCACAACATCTGAGAGGTCACAGTTATCACACCAGCTCTGTGATGCTACAAAGACGCTGCTAAAACACAGCGGATTCAATTCTATTATTATTTAGAAAATACTGTTTTTATTAATGTCCTATGAATCAATCTTGTATTTATCCATCACGTCTTGAAGGCCGGCCAGTTAGTGATTACATATAGGTGAGGCACTGAGCAGCTTGTTAGCAACATTAGCATCATAGCATTAGCGTCTAGCTCCAAATCAACACTTTTATTAGTCTATCTGATAGTGCTTTAAGTGAAGCATCTTTATTATCCAGTTCTGACAGGATTCAGCTCAAAATCGCCACATGTTCGGCTGTTTCATCAGCCAAACTAGACTCTTCACAGGTGAAGTGACTGCGGGGCGGAACGTGTCTGGCGTCCGCTTGTTATGCGCGGACGGTAGAGAAGGAGAGGACATAATACGTTTGCAAAACAGAGCTATAAGCATGACTCTTTTGCTAAACTCATAAACTCATAGAGATAGACTTTTCTATCGAGAAAAAGTTCTATTGCGATAAATATTATCATTTTATTGCCCAGCCCTACTGTTTACCATTACTAAAACTGTTTAAATTTACTAATAATCTTTATAAAATAAGACACTGTAGTATATTTTCCCTATATAATATTATAAAAGTACCTCTATAAAAACAAAACAAAAAAAAAAAAACTTTATATTTTTGTTACATTTAGAATAACTGACAATTGTGACGTCTGTGGTGTTACGGGTCAAAACCAACTCGAGAGTTTCAGTAGGATAAAGGCAAAAAGTCAATCTAGTTTCGTAAAACCAGATGTATTTCAAATGCAAACTGATTGCTAAGTGTTGGCCACATTTGATTCCCAAAGGAACCCAGAGGTTTTAAGTGATTCATATAACAGCTAATATGTTGCTAAAATGTCACTATTTTTTTCAGATCTTTGGAATTTACAAAACTTGTGAAAACTATTTTTGTAGCATTAAAACAGTTGTGTTTGAGAACTAGATGAAGCTTCGTTCCAGTACAAAAAAGAAAATGATACTTTTAACAAACCTAAACTTGAAAACGGGTCAATTTTGATCCAAACACTAAGTAAGGAATAAACTGTCAAAGTTTAAACCTTCATAGAAAAAAAAAAATCAAAAATATAAAATGAAACCAAAGGGCTTCTAATGATCCAGTTGAATTTTTAAACAGGCTTCTTTAGGAATTATTTTAGTTTAGAACTTGCAGCAAACAATCTTAATATTCAGCAGATGAGGCTGTTTATGCAGAAACTTTGTAACTTTTTTCTAGCTATTCTGAACATGAAAGATGGTGTCAGTTCCATGTAAAACTTGGTAGACATGCTGGTTTTTTCATTTGTCGTGTCACACCAGCAGAGCGATCTGCTTCTCACTCTTCATCACTTTCAGAGGAAGATAACCTTTGGGAAACGTATAACCTGTGCTAGAATAATTGCTTCTGTTCAGTTGAATCTGATTCTTGTTTCTTCGACTTTGCAAGATTGCAGAAACATAAAGCGATAATGACCTTATTGTTGTCCTTGTTGTTTTATTTTGATCAGTGAATGAATTGCTACACATGGTGCCTTAATGTGGGCAACAGCACAAATGCCAAATCCGAAATTAAATTGGCACTGCCGGTTGAACATGATGAAATGGTTTCTGACTAATCTGAAATGAAATCTTAGCTACCTGAACACAGACGGCTTCTTTCTTCGTGATGAAATAATTCAAAGGTTATTTGAACCATCTAGTTGATAGAGGTGTGAAAAGTTCTAAATTAAATTGGATTGTTTTTTTTTTCTTTTGCCGAGAAAAAAAAATCCCACTTTTTGGTAAACTAAGACATTGAACCTGCATTTTTTTTTCTCTGATGTGAGATAACTGAAGACTCCTGTTCATTCATTTTAAAAAAAAAATAATTACTTTTTGAGAAAAAGTCATAATTTTTTTACGACAAAAAAGACAAAAGTTGCCTGTTTGTTAGAGCCATGCTCGAAGATCACAGACATGGAATGTCTGTGATCTTCAAATTCTAAGTCGCAGTAGGGCCATTTTATATGCAAAAAAAAAAAGTATTTAAGTTGTGAATTTATGAGAGAAAAAGTCCTTACTGTTAAATAACAATAATTTATTCAGAGGCTAAATTTTTAACTTTTTTTTGTAAATTTACGTGTTTTAAAGTTGTAAATATATGAGTTCAAAAGTCTTAAATATAAAACTTTAAAACATGCAAATTTATGAGAAAAAAGTAATAAATGTATAAGAAAAAAGTAATAAATTTGAGAAAAAGGTCATAATTTTACAAGAAGAAAGACGTAATCTTACGAGAAATAAAGACCAAAGGTGTCTGTTTGTTAGAGCGGTGCTTGAAGATCAAAGACTTGGAGTGTCTTTGATCTACAAATTCTACGCCGGAGTATTAGGGCCATTTTACAAACAGAAAAAAAAGTAAGATTGTGAAATTTTAAATTGACGAGAAAAAAAGTCCTACTTGTTAAATTTCGAGAAAAAAGTTGTACATTTATGACTTTAAAAGTCAGAAGCTAAATTTATTACTTTTTTCTCGTAAATACATGACTTTTTCTAGTGAATTTATTACTTTTTTCTCGTAAATTTGAGTTTTATAGTTGTAAATGTATACATGATTTGCAATAAAGTAATACATTTATGTCAAAAAAGTAATACAATTACTAGAAAAAAGACCAAAGTCGTCTATTTGTAATAGCTGTGCTTGGAGATCGAAGACATGGAAGGTACGATGGAATATTAGGGACATTTTACAAGCAAAAAAATTTGATTTTGAAGTTGTAACTAAAAAAAAAAAACATGTCATACCTGTTCATTTTCTAAGAATAAAGTTGTGTATGTGGGTCAGAAGCTAAATGTATGACTATTTTTCTGTTAAGATTATTTTTTTCTTGAAAATTAGGTGTTTTAAAGTTTTAAATTTATGAGTTCAAAAATCTTTAGTATAGAACTTTAAAACATGCAAATTTATGTGAAAAAAATCATAAACTTATGAGAAAAAAGATATTTTTTTAAGAAGAAGGCCATAATGTTTCGAGAAAAAAAGACCACCGTTATCTGTTTTTTAGATCCATACTTGAAGATCAAAGACATAGGGCATCTTATAAAGCTTTTTTTTGGAAAGGTTTCAAAAACAAAGAAATTCTGAACCTTTTGCCAACTAAAAATCAAATTATTAGTAGTATGGCTGGCTTTCCAAGATTCTGCATTGATAATGGTGAGTTTCATATGTAATAGAAGAACCTCATAGACACCTTTTTGCAGACCTTATTTTATCCTTATAATTCACATACCTAGAAGTCCATTTGCCACCTGTAGCTGTCATGCACACATGGAACACCAAAGGGGAATAAAAGTGTTGCATAATTCCCCCCCTCCAAATGAAACACCCTGTTTTGACCTAAAACAACAAAAACAAAACAATATGCTACATTAGCATAAGAACATTGAACATGCCGGAAGTGGGCCTCTTCTGACTGAAGCATCACAGACTCGGAGGAGATCTCGTCTCTCATCAAAGAAGAAATGATTGGAAGGGGACATCAGTTGCAGGGATATCGATGACTTCATTAACTGTAGAGATCCTGCAAATCTCCAATCAATGAATAAAACTTTAATAAAACATAAATCAAACAAAGGAGCTTATAAACATTTGCAAAGTTATCAATAAGCATTTCGATTACCTGTTCACATCCAAGACGCAGTTACCAAGTTGAGTTTAGTCGGTCTGCTGCTGCACATAACATATACTTGCTGACTCACTTCGACTTGAGAAAGAAGTTTATGAGATTTAAAGTCGTAAATGTACCCGATATTACCTTCTTTTTCTTTTTTTGTTGGTTGCCTTAATACATTTTAAAAACTTTTTCAGAGAGCATTTTCACTGTTTTTTACTCACTGGCACATTTGTAGAGCTCTATTGTGTTTGAGGATATTAGGGATGCAATGTGAGTTGGTGTATTGGTCATGTTAATTACCAGCTCGGTGTAGTAAAGATATATTTGTAAAAGCCCCAGAAGCTTCTAAGTTGGTCATACTTTTATATTTTGTGTATAAATTTCTGTTGTGATTACAGAAAAGTTTCTTTTTTGCCAATTACTTTGAAAATAGATGTTATTTTTTAACAATTCTGTCTTCATAAAGTGCTTTTTTAATCATCTGCTGATGTTGTTTTTCATCTAGTGGCAGCGTTCAATCTTTAATTAGGAGGAGAGGCTTCAGGGGAAATTTCAGCTGTTTGTTTAGCGGTGTGATTAATGTGCTGTAAGTCTGTTTGTTCCTCTATCCAGTCCTCAGAAATCTATCAAAAATCTATCATAGCCTTTACCCTGAACTCAACCAATTTATATGGGATTTTGTTTGGAGAAATGACTGTTTTTTTCCATCCACTGACCAGTCTTGCTGCCCTTTTGCTTGTTCTGCAGATGATGAAGTTTGCCTGGGACAACTACAAGACCTACGCCTGGGGCAAGAATGAGTTGCGGCCTTTGACCAAAAATGGGCACATTGGCAACATGTTCGGTGAGTGTTTATGCTCCGATGGCCCGAGAGATTAATAAGTGCTCCCAGCGAAGTTTGAAAATGGATTAATCGATTATCTCAAGGTGTGATTTATTTAGCAGAGCAGACGTGGACTGACCACTAAAAAGGAAAATATGTTTGGATTCCAGTCTTAAAGCGAGCAGCTTAATCTGTTAGGAATAGAAATTGGGTCTCTGATTTGCAAAGCCTCAATTTGAGTTAAAATCTTGCAGCAATTTATATCAGAATAAATTAAGCTGCATTTTTTTTTTTTTTTCTTTTAGAGCAGAAACTCCAAACCAGTTCACGCTAGAAAGCAAAAACTCTGTAGGTAGAGATATTTGCTTCATCTCCATTATTAGATGTTTTTCCCAACCACGAATAAAACAGCTGCGTGAGAATTGTTATTATGCAACATTTAGATAAGGAGTGTCAAACTCAACCGCACAGGGGGACAAAATCCAAAAGGTCGCGGGCTGAACAGGACAAACATTTATTGATATATAGCATTACCTGCGAAAATGCTAGTGTGAATGCTGTAAGCTGAATTTGGTCGCTGAAGATGCTGAAATTAATTACTAAAAATGCTGAAGCTGATGGCAAGCTGTAATTTTAACCAAACGCCAAATTAGCCTAAAAAAAAAAAAGAGAAAATCTTAGGTTAGTCAAAACAGATAGCATGTACCCTAGCTGAAAAAAACAGTTAAATTAGCCAAAACAGTTAGCATGTAGCTGAAATATAAGCTAAACTCCAAAATGAAAATAAATACATTAATTTAAAAAAGCCCAAATTAGCCAAACAACTACTATGTAGCTGAAATATTAGCTAAAATCTAAAACAGCCGAAAAAACACCAAAAAGTCTATATTAGCCAAAACAGCTAGCATAGCCTTAGCCTATAGCTGAAATATTAGCTAAACTTC
>NC_050527.1:2010959-2014150 GCF_002922805.2 Oryzias melastigma
GAAAAAAGCCTAGATTAGCAACAACAGCTAGCATGTAGCTGAAGTATTAGCTAAACTCCAAAATGGAATAAATAAATAAAGTCTAAATTAGCCAAAACAGCTAGTATGTAGCTGAAATATTAGCTAAAATCTAAAACAGCCTAAAACACACACAAAAAAATCTATATTAGCCAAAACAGCTAGCATAGCCTATAGCTGAAAAATTAGCTAAACTTCAAAATGGAAAAAAAAAACTGGGAAAAAAAGCCTAAATTAGCCAAAATAGCTAGCATGTTGCTGAAGTATTAGCTAAACTGTAAAACAGCCTAAAAAACACAAAAAGTCTAAATTAGCCAAACAGCTAGCATTTAGCTGAAATATTAGCTAAACTTTAAAATGGAAAAAAGCCCAGCAACTGCAAAATAGCCTAAATTAGCCACAACAGCAGCTGACCGGGCCCCCGGGCCTCGACTTTGACACGTGATTTAGATAAGTTGAATGGTTTTTCAAACAGTTGAGTTGCATCAAATGCAACATGTCTTACCTGTTTGGATCTCAGTGAGCTGTTGGCAGCATATCTTTCGGCACAGCGGGCCTCCCAGGCTGCCAGGGGAGTGACAGACCCCACAAGACTAATTGGTGCTAGATGGAGAGAGGTCCTGAGGTCCTCCTTAGCGGAGCATATCAGTCACTTCACACTGCTGCGCTCCAGGGAAATCCCATATTCCAGTCCCTTAATAAAAGCTGGATCTGCTGTTAATAAGAATGGGATGGGTTGTTTCTTTCACTCCTCAAGTCTCGCTGCATCTCATCTCCAGAGATTCAGGATTAATAAAGCCACGATGCCGTCCATGTCTTTTGAAAAGATGTTCACTTTGGTGCACTCGCTCCTCTAAAGCTGTCACGATGAGTCAGTTTGAAGTGGGCTTTTAAATCGTGGGATGGCTCACATTTCAAAGCAAAAGCAATCCAGGATTACTTTCTGAAGAAACTGACTATGAAATAACTCAAAGGCTGATTTAGAGTTAAGTTTGAAGCATATGTTTGAAGTCAGCCAATTTGAGAGGTGTAGATTGCATCACGTGTGTAATAATTCCTGTTAAAAGTAATTCAACAACACTCCACTGCTGCAGAAAACTGAGTGTATTTTACTCCTAAAAACTTTGGTTTATTGCAAGCAATAAAAACCAACGAATATAATTAATAAACAGACACACATATATATATATATGTATTAAAAGTTTCTTAATATTTAACAAATTAAGTCATAAAATTATTGAAAACAATAAAATAAAAAGAAAATGAGGATATCCAGTGTACAGTTGATTTGCTTCTTACCATAAATGGACATATTTGCACTTATATATAAATACATTAGACACACATGTGACACATTGGATTCATTAAATATCATGATTGTCAAATACTTGCTTGGAAGGGAGTGGGAAGAAGATGATTTAAACCACCCTTATTATATTTGACTTAACTTTCTTTTTTTACAAAGTTGTCATAATCTGCTTCTTAACATTTATTTAGAGTTATTAAAACTTTATCAGTGCAGATTGTTTATTAAGTAAAACTTAACTTGAAAAAATGACACTTTTTTGACATTTATTATACAGTTGCAAGAAAAAAGGATGTGAACCCTTATTTGATTTTTGTATGAATTTGTCATAAAATTGTTCTGATTTTCTTCCAAGTCACATCACATGATAAAAAGTTTGCTTGAACTAATACAACACACAAAAAAATATGTTTTTGTGTTTTTGATGAACAAAATGTGTAAACATTCAAAGAGCTGGGTGGAAATAATATGTGAACCCTTAAATGTTTTTAAGCTGTTTGACCCTCCTTTGGCATCAATAACTTCAACCAAGTTATATTAGATAAATCAGACTGTTTTATGACAAAATCATGCTGAATCACAGTAATTCAAAGGATTCACATACTTTTCTTGTAACTGTATATCTTTTATATGTGGGGATTTTTTTCTTCAATTTTTGAATTTGAGTAATTTATCATTTAACCGTCAAATCAATTAATTATTTTATTTATTATAAATAACAGTGAACTACTGCTCTAGCTAACTTATAAATGGAAGTAAACATGTTATTTTATCTTTACTTGAACATTTTTGCTTCTTATAATAGAACAAATAAAATTTTCATTCCAGACTTTTTTTCAGTTTGAATAACTAATTAAAAAAAAAAAAAAGTTTGTTGTGTTACGTCAGTCTTCATGACGTCAACAGAAGTTAAACTTTCCACTGAAAACATTGGTATATTTTTAAGGCTTTTATTTAATTACACTGGCCAGCGCTATGCTTCATTAGGAGTGAATAACAGAAGGCCTCGGGCGGCTAATGAGCTGTGTTGTTGTCATCATTAAATGCTGAAGGAATGATGGAAATGATGGTGGGCAGTTACAGTATCTCTGCTGCTGAAGCTGCTGTGTTTTCTCTAAACAGACTGAAAGATGACTCAAATCTGGACATTTCTATTAGCTTATTAAAATATGCATTATCAACAACAGTCTCCTTGGTATTTGGAAGACAAATACAAAAAAAAAAAAACTTCACTATAGCTGATTTTATTCTTGACATTTGAATTTAACAGCTGTTTTAGTGTAGTGCAGCTTTTGATTCATAGTGAGGTGTCAGGTTTTTACTGCTGATCACAGCTATAGCACCACATAGAGCCATTGTACATTGTAAGGTCGTTATATGCTTTCAAGGTAATTGTGTTTGTGTCCACTCATTTACTTTGGAAAGCTCAGACTTACTGTATCTGCTGTCTTTGTGGGGCTGGTGGAGCTCCCGTCTGATTGGAAGTTGGCTGAAGAGTTTCTATGATTATTTTAGACCAATTTGTTAAGTAAAAAAGAATAGTGTGATGAACATGACAATAATGTGTTGAATTGTAAAGCAAATATGGAGATAGCGGTTTGAATTTCATGTGATGTGATAACACAGATGCCAACATATTTATTCATGTATATTTAAATTGATTAACATGCTCCACACAGGTTGCTATTTAAAATAAACAAAGGCATGGAAAGTTGCACTGAATAAAAGAAACGGTGAGACTACAAAAGGTGATATAATATATAATCTATTTTTTTTCTAATGTCCAGATCGGTTGTGATTTGTTTGTCTGCACCTTCAACTCCCCAAATTATTTTGTGGTCTTAATTGGGTCACAATTTGTTGTGTT
>NC_050527.1:2014550-2024298 GCF_002922805.2 Oryzias melastigma
TTGTGATTTGTTTCTCTGCACCTTCAACTTCCCAAATTATTTTGTGGTCTTAATTGGGTCACAATTTGTTGTGTTTTTGCCTTTTTTTATGTGTTGTAATAGTATTCAGATGGATTCTCATCAGTGTTTACGGAAGAATTAAAGGATTTTCGAAACACTTCATAAACACAGAATTATCTAAAAAAACACTAATTATTTTCTTGATTTTGTTCTCCTATTTTAAGTCAGTCAACTGGTTTTGAAGAATAAATATGGATATTTAGAATGTTAATAGGATCTTGTGGCTTCTCTAAAATCACAATAAAGGCTGTTTTGATGATGGTGGCCCGATCTGTGGCTGGCTTAGGTGGTCTGGGTCTCTACGCTAACCAGTCGCCTGGTAAAAAGCGTGGCGAGTTAACTGTATAATTGCAAAATTGTGATCTTTTTGACATTTCTAGAATTTTTATAGTTTTGGAAACACAGCTATTGCTGTGGTATTACATGGACACTTTGTGGGTTCTCTGTAACAACCATCAAACTGTTTTTTTTTTTTATAAACTGTTTTAACTTCTTGTGCCTCTTAGTATCTTACTGGTGCATCGAGATATTTCTCATCTATAATATAGAAATCCTGAATTCATAGCAGCTAATTGCCATGTTTATCATTACTCACAAAGCAATGCTCCAAAAAGACAGAAATTATCACATTGAAACACAAAAAGAGCTTTGAAAAAATAAGCTATTTATCTCTGTCAGAACAGTCGAGAAATGGCTTATTCTTTAAGCACTGGGGGTGGGTAGGTACCTATTTCAACTGAATTAGCCTAATCCCAGAGCCAAATTTACATTCCAGCCCATTAAGGAACGGTAACATTTTCCTTCCTGGTTAGCTACATGCTGTATTATCTACAAATACCAGGAGGGGTATAGAAAGGGCATCTTTCTAGTGAGTAAATGTCACATTTTGAGAGGCAGCGCGTGAAGCCAGGTATGAAATTGGATACTGTGTTCTTTAATTTAATCCCTAGAGCAGACGGAGATGCTGCGGGATTGGATCTACTGTACAGACGGCGTCATCGTCTGAAGCTTGTCGGTATGCTGAAAGCCACCAGAACATCCCGACAGCACAGCATTAAAAAAAAAAAAGCCAGAGGAATTGCACAAGTCAGAACACGGCTTGTGTTTTACTATAACCTGCCTACAAGGATGTCCTTAAGCTCTGCTTTTCCTTCGGTTTTAATGGAATTCGAAGGAGTTTCTCATAATTCGTCAAAACTGCTACTAAAACATCTTATCTTGTAATAATCAAAAATGTAGTTTTATAGCAGCTTTTATGTTCCTGAAAATGTCCTCAAAGAAATTAAAAAGCAGTTTTTACCCAGAAATGTATTAAATTTGAAATATACTGAAGGTAGTTTGTCATATTTTGACATAAAATCACTATTTAGTGGACACATCGTTCAGTTTTTAGCAAAAATAAAGCCATTACATTGTTTAAAATCTGGTTTTACTGATTGATAAAATATCAAACGCTGCCTCAGTGCGTCTGCTGTTCCCTTTTGATTTCACTAGATTAGTTCATGTCAGGTTAATATCAAACCTCCCAAGGCATTATGAAAGAAGGGAGATCAAGGCCTCATTTAGTGTGACTGGTGACATTTGCTTTGTCTCCAGATTCAGAAATAATTTTAGTCAAATATGACATTCACTCCGAGTCCCAGAGGAGCAGCTGTCACTGCCTCTCTGTGCCTCACTCCCATGTAAGGTATAAGACCTCTGAACGCGTCGGAGCTCAACGAGGGTAGCTTAAGATTGTATTTATTTATAAATACAAAATGTCATCACTTAGAAAAGTTGTGCTTTTTTAAAAAAAATTTGCATATCCGTTTATTTTTTTGTCCAGACTAAAGAACCAAGTTTTGTTGCATCCTGATACATTCATTTATATTCATGTTTCCACATAAAGGTGAGAAGCATGCAGCTCGTCTCTCCCATTGTTGTAATTGTATCATTTAGACGTTCCACCTTGAACGCTCGTCCTTGAGGTCTCACTCTGTTATAAATCTTTATAAATTACAATAAATCACCGAAGGTCGGCTGGATTCTCATTTCTTTTTTGATTTTTTAAGAGGCCCCCTGAAATCAGAGAAAAACCTTGACAAATCATTGTGGAGGTTTAAATGTTTTTGCACTCTATTATGCCAGCTTTTACAAAAGTCTTCTTTAGATCTTTCTTCAGACACTCCAGGATGATGGGGACATTAGCTTGGTGTGTTCTAACTTAAAATAAATGAGCATTTCTACACATTTAGGAACTGCAGTTCCGGTTGTCCTTTAGCAGTTGCTTCTTCTAATAACCACTAGACGGCGTTGCATTTCGGTATAAGGATTTGCTACTGATAGTGGCAGAAGAAGTGTCGTTCAAAACCAACATGGAAGAGAATCTGATTGTTTTCCTCTTAAACTTTGATATTTTTCTTATACGGATCAAAAGATTAATATTCTTGTATTTATTTATTTCTAGCTGCCCTGGGCTTGGCGGATTTGTTATGAAACGTCAGACTTTTCTCCCAAATATGCGACTTATATATGGTTTTCTTTCCTCTTGTAAATTATACTCCAGAAAGTATATTATGTATGCATTTATTCAAGTTGTTGTGAATATGGAGCAGGCAAAAAAAAAAAAAAATGTCACCTTGTGGAAGACTAGATCCATATACGTTTGTTTTCCTCGTCCGAGCTTGCAACTGGTTCAGTAGCGGGATACCTCCAATATTGCTCGCCATTTTTTTTGTTGCACCGGTAATGTTAGGGTTAGACTTGTGAGGGGCTTAAAGATAGCGGTACCCATATAAACGGAGAGCTCTCAGCAATGGGAGGGGGAAATGGGCATGGGGTTTCTCAACAGCAACGGTCCCAACCACAAGTCAGAGGCCAATATCTGCTGCTCTGGATGGTTTATTAAAAATTACATTTAAGCATGTTTTTTTCTTTTTTTTTGCAAAAATTGTTTGAGCAGATTATGGTCTATATTTGCTAATATGGTGAGCATCGATTCACACTAGTTTTTCACAAAGACTTTTGGGAAATTTCTAGGGCACTTGATTTGGGAATTGTGGATTTGGACAGCACTAGAAAATGCCAAACGCATTATATAGTGAGTAGGGAAGGGATTTGGACATAGCCTCATTTTTTTCACAATTATAAATAAATTCCAGTGTTTGGGGGGTTAAAAGTTCAAATCTTAGTAGACAAACCAAAGATCCACTCGCGATTGAAGATTTATGAAATTTGGCAAGCTGAACGCATTCTCTATAGGAGACATGGCACAGATGAGATTGATTGACAAGGTCAAAAGTAATCAGGACAAAGAGAATGGTGTGCTGCAAAAAAAGGAATGCAAAATTGCTCAGAAAAAAATCTGTGAAAAATTGAGACTGCAAAAAGTGAACCACAAGAGTGAAGGACCATGCCACTAATTAACATGAATTCCCTAAAACTAAATACTAGTGATTCTGTGAAATTACTGGTGTCTCTCACCTTGTCCAGTCCATTACATTTGAATAAAAACACCAAAAACTAAAGTTTAATTGGTTGTACGTCCAGCCCAAGTCCTGTATTGATGTGCTTTTCCGGCAGTCCAGTCTTGTATAACTAACTGAAGTGAACATGCATTATGTGAAAGGTATGAACTGCACCATCTCTTGACAGTAGGCCTCAGATACTTATGCGTATGCACTCACTCCCAGTACTTCCTGTCTTCTTCAAGCTGATGGAATTTCAAGGATACTCTAATAATATTGGACTCCAAAAAAAAAACCCTCTACACATGTCTGTAACACCATCAAAATGGTGCTAAATCAAAGCGGGGGTCATTTTGGGACACTCTGGTTACCAAAGCTCTTAGTGCAGTGAATTATTTTCAATATTTGGCCCCCAGCATTTTCCTGCCCCACTTTTATGGTGGAGGGCATTAACTAAAGCAGCTCCGGCTCCACATTTCCAAACCATCTCAGCGACAGATGATGTGCAGTCGTTGTGCTTAAACAGAATGATATGTGAAACTCAGAAAAAGGGCTGAGATCTGTTATGCAACATGTGGAAGTAGTGAATGCTTACAGCCAGCCAAAGAGGACATACTGATTTGGATCATATAAAAACCACTTCAGGCTTATAATATATACATAAGCATAGCCAAGCATAAGTTATTGATATAATTTGGGGAAGTGTTGCTAAGAGTGAGTTTATATAAGGAAGTGTGTGACCCTGTAGGCATGTGTCATGATTTTCAAGTGTTCATTTCTGCTTGTCCTACTTTATCTGCAGCCTCATACTTTTCAGTTGGAAGAGGGTCAGTAGCATCTCTGACTTCTGCAATTCCAAAACACTGGCTTCATGCAAACTTCTGCATTTCTAAAATGAGAAAACACTTGTGTTTATGTAGCCTGAGCAGATTTAGATTTTCAGTGCCAGACAACTGAAAACAAATCAGAGCAGCCAGCTTGTTTTTGCCATTAATCTTTTATCACTATATGCCTTATGAGTGCGGCTGCATTCTGTGATCTGAAAAACAAAGCTGATTGTGAGGAGGCAGCTCTAATCTGCGGTATAGGCATTTGTATTCCTCTGTTATCAGTCTGGAGAAAGCTTCAGATTCTCAACTGAACTTGATCCATCCACCCACTTTCTTTAAAGCCCCTTGGACTTATTTTATTTTTTTCATTTCTTTGCTATGAAAAAGTAAGAGGAAAACTAGATCTATAGCATTAATGCAGGTGTGAATGCTGTAACCTGAATGTGGCCAGATCTGGTAACTGAAAATGCTGAAACTGAAATCTTACAAAAAACTAACTAAATGCCAAATTTGCCTATTAAACTGGAAATGTCAAAATTAGCCGAAAACAGCTAGCATAATTCTAAAATGTTAGCTAAACTCCATATTTGCCAAAAAACTGGAAACAAGTTTAAATTAGCCAAAAACCATTAGCATAGTGCTAAAACGTTAGCTAAACTCCAAGTGTGCTTAAAAAACTGGGATGTCTAAATTAGCGCAAAACAGCTATCATAGTGCTAAAGTGTTAGCTAAACTAAAAATGTACCTAAAAAATGGTAACGTGTATAAGTTAGCCAAAAACAGCGAGCATAATGCTAAAATGTTAGCTAAACTCCAATTTTGCCTAATAATCTGGAAACAAGTCTAATGTAGCCAAAACAGCTTGCTAAAATAAAAGCTAAATACCAAATTTGCCTAAAAACTCAGTGATTGCTGAACATTTTAAAGTTTAATGATGTCTCTAGCTAAAATAAGGCAGTTCACAAGTTTCAAAGTCCACAACACTTATGAAGGAATTGAGCAATTTCTCTTTAATTTCCTATTGGGCAAATTTCTCTCAATATTTCAAAAACTATCACGTTTATGAATACCAAAAGTACAAACTATTCTCCCGAACAAGCTGAACATTTTAATAGCAATATTGCGTTATAGTGTTTGAGTTTTTACATGCCGAAAAACGTACAGAATTACTTTAGTGTAAATGCTTACTAAGCATTCACACAATTAAACTTCTTGATTGGTTTAGGTATTTGAGTAGCACTTTCTGAACTTCTGCTAAACCAAATAACTGACTGAATATTCTGATCCCCTTTAAAAAAAAAAAAAAAAAAAAAAAAATTTGATATTCATAAAATGTAATTTTGATAGGGTTGCTGTAAAATGTCATACCTTCCATGAATATGTAATGAATATCTCATTCCTGAAAAACAATTATGACAGGGTGTCACCTGGATCACTATAACTTGTTAAATTCAAGATTTTACCTTGATTGAACAAAATTAGGAAATACTTCTTGTAGTTTCAGTCATTTTTCCTGTTTCTACTCTTTATTATTATTTATTTACCATTAAGTTTAACTGAGATGCACAAATCTGTTTTCAAGGGCCAAGAGGCAGATTACAACACAACATTGTATGCTGATGGTATACTGGATGATTTACTTACAGGTCTGGTCTCTTCATCCGGTTTGTTTGTAGGAATGGCGCCGGCTCTGAGATTTAGTCTCTTGGCCAATCCCCTTTTATACAAGTCAAGGTTATCAAATAGTCATCTGTGAAGTGGCGATCACAGAGGTCAGAGTTGCTGGCGGGTCTATCGTGCGTTCCCGAAGATAAAATCCAACCACTTCTGATGTGCTGGCTCTTCTTTTGGGCCGTATGCTCCGCGGAGAAAGTGGGTGTGTGTTTGTTGAAGTCTGGGGGCGGAGCTTGGGGGCCGTTCACTTCATGCTGATGTCAGCACGATAGGACCCGCTCGTTTTTGTGGGTATGGGAGGGGCTGCTGCAGAAAGCGCAGGTTTTTAGAGGATTACTCTTAAATGCATGAAGGGCTCAAAATACCACTTTGGGGTTCTTCATAGAGAGGAATGAACAGTAAAATACACTTAAATCCTGAAAAAGCAGAAAAGTAAGTAGGTCTTCGCAGGGAATTTCTAAATTTAGAGATTAACTAGCAATTTGTAATAGCTTTATCTGTTTAATTTTTAAGTACTTTTAAGACCTGAAGAGAATAAACAGCGTTGATGTAATCAAAGATTAAGATAAATTGTTTCAGTGTCTTTTTATACTGGATATAGCTTCTAAAAGCTCTTGTGCAGTACTCCACTGACGCTCCTTTTGGTTAAAAACGAGAAGCAAACCAATCCCACCGCCAAAGTGTGGGATTAAAGACATATTAATCCCTCCGTGAACGACGTCATTACCCCGTGTCTTCCTATGTGGGTCAGAAAGCAAAAACACGCGTCACATTAAGTACCAAGCCAAGACTCATGGTCTGACAAAATGTGGAGACAAGTGGTTATGCTAAAAAAGAACATTAAGGCTGCCCCTCCCATTCTGAGCATATTTTCATCAACAATACTTGTCCTATGGCTGTTAAGGAGATTGGCCACATGCTGTGCCTCACAAATGCAAGTCAGTTCCTTTTCTCTCAGTACTGAATGAAAGAGTAAAGACATGAAGGCTTTTTTTTTCTGCCTTTATCTTATGATTATTTAATCATTTCTATTTTATATTGTTCCATAACCTTTTTCTGTCCTCATTTTTACCTTCTTTTTTGGTCCTGCCTCATCCCAAGAGGTGCAATTACAGAACATAAGGTCACTGGGTTTTGTTAAGTGTGGCCCTGGCATGCAAAATGAGAAGCTCCCAGTGACACAGGCTGAACTCTTCACCCTTTCTTTCATAGCATGGCTGGGGACCATTTAAAACCAGTGGCGTTTATTAGAAAATCTTGAGGGTTCTCGAGATGATGTAAAGTGCTACTAGGGATTGTTACATAGTAAAAAAAAAACACAGTAAGGAGAGGGAAGGTGAAAAAGGCTTGATTTAGTGTGGATTGGTGTCCCAAACAAAGACGCCCTGGGTATTTATTATATAGTTTAGCTTGAGGTGCAACTGCAAGGTGAAATAAATAATTCACATCACAAGAAGGCACCCTTGGATCTCCTTAAAACACAAGAGATTTTCACAAGTTTTCACTGCCATTACATCATTACGAACATAATCCGCGGGAAGGAAAAGAGATTCATAGATTATTTCAGGCAACGCATTTGTAAAGACGATGCAGCTTGGAGTCTGGGACTTGCATTCACGCACACATGTATGGAAGCACTTTACTGCTGCTCTCAGAACTACATGAGACCCGACCTTTTGCACCCCTTCCATGTGCGGCCTCCTCTTGCTTTTCTTGCCTCGATTATTTTTTGAGAAAGCTCTCAGCTGGTCCCCATTCCCACTAACAATGGCCCGGTCTCACTTCCTCCCACATTTTAAGCAGAAGAGACAGGTTTTTCTTTCCTCCTTTACAATTACCTCCCAGCAAGTCCCATGTCCAGTCATGAAGGGGGCATTGTGAAGGTTGGTGAAAGGTGGATAAAAAAGTGGGAGGTGGTGTTGGTGGGAGGGAGGGTTGCAATTCCCTCTGTTATTAAGGTTAAAAAAGGCTTTGCAAATGGTGTCTGTCACCACCTGTCAAAAAGAGACTGAAGGTTGTAACTACCCACTCACCATCTCCCATGGGCCCCATTTCTATCCAATCATCTGTCACCATAGTGACCAAGGACAGGCGACAAATAGGGTGCTAGACATTTTCTCTTAAAAGCAAGCCTCTATACATTTCACCATGTATTAAACAAAGAGCAGCAGAAAATGTCACAATGGGATGTTTTGACAATTTCTTGGAACTTTGAGATGATCTGAACGTAGAATTTTGGCACATTCACGATGGAGTTTGATGGACATCGGGGTCCTTTGCCTTGAATGGTCCACTCTTTTTGTCAAGAAAGCTCATCTGAACTCATGTAAAGGGCTTAAGAAAAGTCAAGGGAGAAAACAACATAAATGCCATGTATTATATGGAGCAAAATAAAATTTAACTTGTTGAAATCTCACTCTAATCATATTTTTTTCTTTTTTTTAATTGTTTTAATTATGACTGTGCAAAATCAAAACTCCTTTTTAAGACATATTTTATGCCCAGCGGCAGTAGCTCAATCGATATAAAAAATCTGGTTTGTGCGCGGGACTGTCTGCTCAGAATATCCCCGCCCCCTTACCATCACTGGAAGATCTGTCTGCACGCTAACTCACAAACTTATAGCACCAAGCTAGCATTAGCGGCACAAAAATAATGGCAAGCAATTTTGGATCAATCCAGCTGTACAGTTATGACTGAAAGACCAACTTGAATGAAGAAAGTTAATGCACACAAGGGTGTAAGAGAAACTTTGGCACGCCCAGTCAGTGGTTGTGTCATTAGCCTCAGATTTTTCTAGCATTCGGTTTTCTAGTCCAACGGGATTTGAAATAAGAAATATTCTAAAGCAGTTGTAAGCATAAATTATTTCATATATGTTCTCTGTCTGAAAAACACTGCAGGAATTTGTTAAAAACATAAAAAAAGACTATTTTTGTTGCTTTAAAAAGTAGACAAATGTCTAAGACAATAATCAACAGGATGTAGAGAGGAGGTACAGACATGTACTACTACATTATAACTAGCATCGGCTGTGTTCCTTCTTGCCTCTTCCTCTTGGTTGAACCATTGGCTGTATATGAGAACCTCTCCCCTCGTGTTCCAAATAGAAAATACCTGCTGGCTCCAAGAAGTTATCACTCAGTCATTCTATTTGTCAGAATAACCATTCTTGTTTTGATACCTTTTTAAATGAGTTTTAGCTAATCCTAATTTTCATTCATATTTTTTTATTTATTGTTAAAGTTGCAAACTGACCAATCAGATGCCTCAATAAAAGTGTGTGCTTCGAACATTTGCAACCTTTGATAGATTCTCCTGAGCCTGCTTTCAGGGGTAGGAGTGTAGACTTCCAACCAACTCATGAAAATGTTGCCCTTAGACAAATCAGTGCATACTGACACCATTCGGCAAAAAATCGAGGCGACTAAATTGACTTAATTTGTTTGGAGCCACAATTAAGAAGCCGTTTTCAATGGTTAACGTCACTATGGCTCAATCCACTTCTCTTATACAGACGGTTTGGACATTTTCATTACATTTTCATCACTCACAATAGATATACTGAGTGACAAAACACACAAAGTTATTTGTGGCTGTTGATTTTCTGGCCTTTCTGAAAATGAAGTGCCGATGAGTTATAAAATGAGAAAATCGAAATTTTGATCTTAGTGAAAAAACATTTTTTATTAATTTGTATTTCTATTGTTGACAATCTGACATACGGTGAGTTTGCTA
>NC_050527.1:2024445-2026042 GCF_002922805.2 Oryzias melastigma
TTGTCTGCAACATTTAAGATCTCCAGGTCTTTAGTTTTTGTTTATGCCACAAGGAACAAATGTTTTTTTGTTTCCTGCCAAACTGACTTTGACTGCATTTTTAGTTTACTTTCTCCTGATTGGTCCATTTCTTAATCCCGGAAAGATCCAAGAAGAATCTCCTACCTTGAAGCACCGCCCCACCTTTCTAAAAAAGTTCATACAGTTTGTTAGAAACCAGTTCCGTCCACTTGTTTTACATTTCAAAACCTGCTTTAACGTAAACCCTAAACTGTATTTGGAGACAATTTGGATACATAATTATCTGTGGCTTCATGTAACATATTAATGCTGTTCCAAGAAAACTTCTAATTATGTATTTCAACAGACAAGCTAAAATGTTACTCCACATATCCTACAGATTGGGCTAGCTTTCACTTTTTCTGATAAAGTACTTCGTTCTTCAGTGAAACTTGTTGCACAGTTAAACAAGCACTTTTGCTTGCAGGCTTCAAAAGTA
This sequence comes from Oryzias melastigma, assembly GCF_002922805.2. Taxonomy (NCBI): domain Eukaryota; kingdom Metazoa; phylum Chordata; class Actinopteri; order Beloniformes; family Adrianichthyidae; genus Oryzias; species Oryzias melastigma. The sequence continues at coordinate 2,024,945 of NC_050527.1, forward strand.
GAGCTGGTTTTGAACATGACCATCACCACCTCATTCAGCTCCTGTCTTTCTGGATTACAACAAGCCCCCATCAGTGGACTTGATCACATCATCAAGCCTCTGCTCAGGGATTATTGTCAAGATGATGAAAAACTAGTTGTGAATGTATGAACCAAGCAGGAGGATTATACAGGATTGTCCTCATGTTACTGTACTGATTCAATCACACGCAGATGAACTCTTTTCTGACTTTAGCTTTAGAGTCATAAACTCTGTTTTGCAGTGATTAAGATCTGTTTTTGACGAAACCTCTCAGCCCCCCTCAGTGGCGTCACTGCAACTTGAGACGTCCCGTTTGGCGTGCAGTAATCACTGTTGTGCGGTTTTAATCTCAATCCTTTCCTGCCAGGCTCTTAAGCTTTAGCTCGTATTAGGGATCAGATCTTTCTTCATTCACTTATTTTAGGATCTATAAATAATGATTTCTTTTTTTAGCTTTGCTTCGTTGCATCATTCCTCCTTTTGCCATTTGAGTTTTCACTGTACTTAGAAACTCTTTTTAAGTTCTAACATCTCCACTTTATTTTTTTATTTTTTTCACAACTGCAGATCGGATTTTAATTTTATGTCCTCCAATCTATAAACATATTCTGTCAGATACATACAGAACACTGTTGATGACTTTATGCTTGAGAAACAAAGTTAAGAAAGACTTTTCTGCCGTTATATTTGTTTTTTTGTTTGCCAACTCCCTTTAGTACTTACCATCATCCCTGGGTTTCAAACTTGTGATTAGGCTTTAGTTCAAACCATAAACCTTGACATTTATCTGTAATTTGGAACATAACAGGAAAAAACTGGACAGCACCCCAATGTGGTATCAAGAGGTTGCACCAATCAGTAATTCATGGTGCTCTCCCATCAAATAATGAACCAGGCCCAACCACTGACATAAACTATTTTAGTGGACATAGCAAAGTGTCGATGTCACCCATTGAAAATGCCTTTCCTCTGGCCCTCGTGAAATCAGGCTGCAGCCTTCTCCGTCACTTCCTGATCGTCTGCCGCCATTTTGTAACTCGTAAAAGTGATTGGTCCGAGTCGGTCTGAGTCACATTT
>NC_050527.1:2026765-2049261 GCF_002922805.2 Oryzias melastigma
CATCTCGCTAAGTACAATTTCCAGAGCAGAAGTGAAGCAGTTAGCTCCATTCAGGTGTGAGTAGATGATGTGAGTCGGATTGAAAGTGTTTTTATCAGCAAAAGAGTTAGAATGCAAAAATCTTGGTAAAAATATTCACTTTTCATTCACCTGATGCTGTATTCAGCATAATGTCACAACTGATTTTGTTTGGCTGCTTTTGATGTCGCCTACAATCAGATTTCGTGGGTCTATAGAGCATGTGATTCACGATTCCTCGTATCTCTGTCCTGTTGATCAATCCCAAACAGGCTTTTTAGAGAAGTCAGAGAACGGCATGGATGCAGTGTGTAATCTCGTCTGAGTGCCTGTTAAATCAGACACACTATGCTCTCACACACTGATAAATGAAATTGCTGCAATTAGACCATTAGTCTGGACAGAATGAGTTTTGTTTGTTTAGGATTAGATTCATTTATGTGCTGATTGGCCATTTTAGGTTTGTCTCACTTTGATTTTCATAACTGTAAATGTCAGTCATGCATATTTAAACACAATTAGAACGAGAACTCGGCTTGTGTGATGATGTGTGTAATTTTCAGAATTGTTGTGTCAGTGGAAAAAGCTGCTTTTTTCCCAGTTATATATAAATATGTTTAGTCCTTTATCTATAATTAGTACTTTTTTGGCTTTTCTGATGAATGTCTATAAGGGGAATCCCAATGACTTTGAGTGACTTCCTCAAATTTGGCTTTAAAAACTCAGCAAACATTCAAGAACGTTTAGATCAGGTTCTTTGACCAACAAAGAACTTCAGTACAGCAAAATTACAAGTGTTTTTTTTTTTTTTTTCCATCACACAACAAGCTAAAAATGAAAATAAATGCCAGAACCTCCCGAGGTTCTAATATGAAATTTAATCTATTTTTATTTACTATAAAAAAAAAAAAAAATCCAGACTCTAAAATTGACTGGCTGATAAGGAATGATGAAGTCTTTTATTTGTCACAGAAATATTGCAAAAAAAGCCACCAGTAAAGTGGATGATAAGAAAAAAGAAAAGAAATCCTGTTGTAAATTCTTTAAGGTCCCACTCAAACTATATTTTTCTGTTGCACAATATTGGAGCTCTACAGTTGTACAGTTTTGAGCCAGATGACTGGTCATGCGAGGAGAAAAAAAAACAAAGGTGTATAAGGGATAAGGAGGAAGAGTGGAGCAGAGACTTTTGTTTTAGACATAAAAATGTCATAAAATGTGAGTTGCTGCGTCACAAAAATTAGCTTTTTCAAACAATGCGTTTTTATCTGCTCCAGATTGCTTTGGATCGGGACATCCCTACTTAAGAACCCCTAATTCATGTCAGTTTTTCAAAAATATTCAGTGTTGTTTAAATATGAGCTAATCTTCAAATTAGCCCTAACAACCTTAGTAGATGCAAAATTAGCTAAAAAGCTAGCTCGTTGTTTAAATACTAGCTAAACTCCAAAATAGCCTAAAATTCCTCAGTAAACAAAATTAGTCAAAAATGTTAGCCTGTTGCTAAAATAGAAGCTAAACTCCAAATTAGCCTAAAAAGTAGATAAAAAAAATAGCCAAAAACGCTAGCATGTTGTCAAAATATTTGCTAAACTCTAAATTTTTTGAAAATTCCTATACAAATTTGAAACATAGCCCATGAATGTATTAGAAGGCTTGATGCTCATCCACTTACATTTTTGACATTCGGAGACTTTCACATTCATTTCCTTTGGGGAAATTTTTTGCTAAATATTTCCAAAAACTATGACGTTTATGAAAACCAAAAATACAAGCAGTAATATCCTGAACAAGTTTAATATTTTGATACCAAGATTGCTGAAATCGCTGAAACTAAGCATTCACACAATAAAACCTACTGTCTGTTCTCTCCTGTCACAGTTTAGAAAGTTGTAATAAAAAGTCATGTTCTATGTGGGTCTTGATTGGCTAGATTAAGAAAAAAAAAACATGCTTTTCTGATAATATTGGGAGGGGCAGGCAGCCGAAGGAATTAAAGTATAATTAGTAAAAAAAAAAAAATATATATATATATATATATATATATATATATATATATGTATTTGTTTATATTTTGTCTGGTTTTCCACCAATACTGATTTTATTTAAGTATTAATTTGAGAAGCTGTAGGGCTTCATAACCTTTTTAAAAGGGCTGCTATGAACTGATTTGAAAAGAATAATGTTCATAAGCACCAAAATAAAAATAAAAAAGCAGAATTAAATGGAGTTTTCTTCAGAATCTTTTTTTTTTTTTTTTTCCATCTCCTCTACACCCTTTTGCCATTCAACCAGGCAAAGAAATGGCTCCTGTTGGGCTGAATGATTCAGTGAATCATGGAGAACGTGCCGAGTTATACCACAGCTGCTTTAACACTTGCAGATTTTCGGTGGGGAAAATGGATTGATGCACTTGTATAAGGCATAGCCCTAAAACACGTTTCACACCACTGGTCCAACAGCATGTGCCTACCACTTTAGAAAGTGTTGTACATTTTTATGGAGCATCACACCTCTTTCTCTTCATGTTTGGCTGCACTGGCGTGGACACTGGTACTATACCTCTATGCTTCGGCGCCACGCTGCACACTCACTGATGCTGCTTGGCAGACGGAGGCAGACTCTAGTTTTCTTCATGACACCCATCTGCTCAAAAAAAAAAAAAAATGTCAAAAATCTGTAAAGTTGAGGAGAAACTAACACAAAACAGCAACATAATATACCAAATAACATTGTTTTCTGGCAAAAAATGTGTCTTTTTTAAAGTTCTTGCAGGAAAAAAAATATTGTAAAATCTTTACAGGTTGTTCTGAATATAAGGAATTACAACTCCATAAATTATTCAAGAAATATCCATGACCTGCAGAAGTTTAGTCATTTCATTTTCAAAAAAATACCCAAGAAATGCTGAGCTTTAACAAAAGGTCATTCGGTGCGCCGCATAGATTTTCTACTCAAAGCAATCGGAGTTCTTGTCATCTAATAATGCAATAAAATCGAACCCTAAAAATCCTACTCGGTGTGATCAGCTTAATTGATTCGTGTCCTTTTAAACCTTATCTCTGCTTTGTTGGCTGTGTGACAACAACAGACAAACCACTGAGCAGCGTAGATCGATTAGTGTCTGTCCACTAATCTCCCTCTGGTCCGGCTGCAAGATGATGTAAACTCCTGCTGTGCATTTTATGATTTTTAAAATCCAAGTTTTATTTTAGTAGTTTGCCCACTTTAACAGAAAAAAGCCCTATTAGTCTTCTTGTACTTTGACTGTTTAAAGTTTTGTAGGCTGGTGCTGCTAAAATGTCATATTTCACCTTTTATGCTACTTGTGAAAGAAAAATCAATAAGGCTTAAGCTCCCTCCCCCTTAAAGATTTATTTTTTCCTTCTTCCTGTAGAAGTCCTAAAGTCCCACTCCAATTATATATATTTTTTTCTATTATAAAATAGTTTATAGTGTTTTTTTTTAATTAAGAATATGTACTTTTTAGCAAAAATCAAAAAAGCTTGTGTGGTTTTTAAGACATTTTCTGCAGAGCTGCAGGAGTTCATAAGAAATTTGCCTCTGGGTTGTGAAAGTATCCTCGCTGACATTCTTTGTTTACACTCTCCCGTTAGCTTACTAGCACAAAAAAAAAAAAAGGTAGTCCGACTCGAGAGGCTTTATTCTGCTAATTACATAGAATCTACTCAATCACTCAACCATTTTGCTTTTTATTTCTATTTTGGCAGATTGGTTGTTTGATAAAGATGGATGATGAACATAATGATAGGTTGAAAACCTTGAAAGAAGTTGATACTTCAATTGAAAATTTCAATATGTGTAAAAACACGTATCAAAATGCTCTTATATTTAACTTAGAACTAACAAACAAAGGCATTGAGTTCAGTTAAGATATTCTTAACATGAAGACATTATTAGTCCACACTAGGGCTGGGAATCACTGGGTACCTCACGATACGATAGGCGATACATGGCTCACGATATCGATAATATCGCGATACTGCGATAATTGGTAAAAATCTTCTCTAATAACTGGCATTATATAGAAGAATGTGTTTTTTGGGAAAATATATCTCCATTTATCTTTTTCAGCTTAAACACAATCATAATAAACAACTTTTCTTATTTTGTGCAACAAATTATAGACACTTTTGAGCAACATTGCTGAAATCAGTAATACTGTCAAGCATTTTTGTTCCCCTCACTTGAAAAGGGCTGAGCATCCAAAAATGAAGGCTGATTTACTCAGACTGTCACTTGAGATTATTTTTCCAATCTTTATCATTTTACCATTTGGTCAGTCAGCAGTCAATAGGTAAAAACCTTAAAACACATAATAATGGCAATAAATATAATTTTAAGTGCTTCAATTAATTAGCATTCTCCCTAATTTTACAGTGAATTAATATACTTTATTTTAATTACATTTAAATTTAAGTTCATACATCAAATCCTGCTTTTTTTTACTTAAGAGTTACTTTAAATTAACATTAGCAACAAGTAATTACACTGTTTGAAAACATCACATTATAAATTTATCAAAGTTACACCGTACAGCAGGTTAAACATTGAAGTGCATGAAAACGAAAATCCCGACGGTCCCTGAAGTGTACACAAACAACTGCGAAACACGCGCCCAGTTCCCACAGCAAACAGGAAGTAAGTGATCGCTGACATTCTAGCGCTCAGACAAAGTCACTTCTTACCGGCTGGATCTCCTACAGATGGATAATAAATGCTGACAGGTAGACATGCTTCACACACGCGCTACAGAGCCTGAACCTTCTCCCGAATGAGCGGGTGCGTCACTATCAAAAGTCCGACGCGGCGCGGCCATCTGCACAATAGTCCGCCACGCGACTCAGACGCTCAGCGCAAACGCCTCTTCAAATGAATAATATAATATCGATACTTGGTGAGAACCCATCGAGAATCGATCGCAGGACTAAATATTGCGATATATCGCAATATCGATATTTTGGCACACCCCTAGTCCATACTGGGTGTGACTTTGGTTTGGGTCCTCGAACTGGGGTGGAATCGGGTCAAACAGAGATGCAGGAGCGAGAGCTTTTCAGTGGTGAATGAAGCAGGTGTTTGTTTTTTACATGGGCATGTCTGGCCCGGGTGGAGATGCTCCCAATCGCTGAGAAACTGGCTGACATTGAACCAGATTCCAGTTCAAAGTAATGCTAAGGTCACAAATGCATCAGTAGAATTTAAGATTTCATTAAAAAATTGTTGGCATGGTCCTGAATGTAGACGGCGGACGTCAGTCGTGCAGAATGGTCCACCTTCGGTGGCGCTTGATATGAACCACCGCCATCTGTAGACATTTACACATCATCCAGTCAGAGCTGTCGGTCTGCCACCGCCCTGTGGCCGCATGCCTGTCGCATGATTTCGTAAAGGCGTCATCCCAACGTGTCACTGAACTGCCACTGCCCGGGCGGCCGCTGAACGATGTCAACTTTTAAATTTTTTCTCAAAATCTCGACAGCCACTACGAGGCGTGTAAAAATGCAACTACTACTGCCTAATTACAAATGCTGCCACCTGGCCACCTACCGAATTTGCTTAAAATCTTGCATTTATTTCGCCGTTGTGCTGTGGCATTTTGGGATATGTGACCATAGTCAAAATGAAGACCTAATGAATCTATTAGTCTTCAAATTGAGGATTTAGAATTAGAGTGGAGCAGGGAGACATGGCAGTTGTTGGGTCACAGACCTGAGTGGGTTGTTGTTTTCTCCTGATTCAACACAATTTGAATAAATACTCAGAATTGCAGTTTTAATCTTAAGCTCTTGAATGTGCGTCCTCCATAATGAGAAACATTCTACAAAAACATGTTTAAAACACCAAAAACAGGATTTTCATTGGTGTGGGGTTTCAAGTACTCACAAATATCCATTGGTAAATGACAAAAATCAAATGTTTTCCTTCTTTTCTGACATTTTTCTTCCTGTTTAGTCTTATTTTCTCTACATACTTTGCAGTTGCTTTCCTTATAACTTTGCAGGTAAATATCTCTAAGATCACAGACACACCAGCCCAGTAACCCCGTCCCTCTAATGCCAGGTAGTATTAGTGCTAACAGCATACTCATTGGCCTTGTGATTGATAATTGGATGCTAGAAATCACTGGTAACAGGCCAGCCTAATTAGTGTGAATCTGAGCGTCTGAATTGATTAGATTCAGTTTGATAACGCTGCTTGTGTCGCTTACATTTCCTCCCAATCTCTAATGTTTTATTCCATCAGCTTGGTGCTTTAAGTTGGCAGCTGGAATGTGAAACCTATAATCTTGATTTGACTTCTCCCACGAGGGGCAGAAAAACATCCCAACTTGGAAATCTGATTCTTTTTCATCTCACAAACAATACTATACTTGATCAATGGAATTGGTAATGAACATTCAAGTTCACTGCTTGAATACTAAAATATGTTTTACATGGACATGGTTCAGAATATGAAATGAGAGCAAAAATGTTGGTTCTAAATTATTCCCGGGAGTTTGGAGAGACGCTGCAAAAACATTTGCAGAAGAGAGGAAAACATTGCTCTTTCAAAATAAAATGTTGAGGATGTGACTGTTTTGATTCTGTCTATAGCACATAAATGCAGATTTTTTTTCTTTTTTGTTTGTTTTCTGTTGCTAAAATATGAAGTTTAGACCAGTGAATATGATTATTGCTTTTTTTTTTAATCAGAGGATTTAGTAATCCAAAAATCTCCTTATTAACACAATAAATCCCCTCTCCAATCATCTTTTAACCTTTTGGAAAAGCATTGCCAGTGGACTTTTAATTATAATTATGCTGTTTTTAGCCATAATCAAAAAGTCAAAAAGTTTTCTAGGAGCTAATTTCTGCAGATCGGCAGGAGTTTATCTGAAATTCATCTCTGAGAGGAAGTAAGCCTGCACTTATTTCCCATCATGCCTTTGTCTACACATATAGCCACTCCGAACTCTTTCGGAATGGAGTGGAGCAGGATTATAGTTTGTACATAACAGCTACAAGGTTTTTCAAATACAAATTCTTTTCATTTTTTTATTTGCTCCTGATTTGTCGCAATTTGAATAATAAAATACTCATATACACAGTTTTAATCTTTATTTTGTTTGTATATGTTATTAATCAGAGGAAAAATGCTACAGAACATGTAAAAAATTAAAAAGTCGTTTGCAAAACCCAAGAAGCCAAGAAGTAACCGTTTTCTTGTGATAATGAGATCCAATATCTCGTTATCATGAGAAGACGAAATTTGTTTTCTTGTGTTAATGAGATAATGAAGAATATTCTTGCAAGAATATTGTTTAGATAGGGATGCCCAGTTTAGTCTAATTAGTTTAGAACCAGCTACTGTGTACATTTTATGACTGATTTTATGTTTTTCTACAATTACCAGTGTAAAGCCCGTTGAGACAACTCTATAGTGATATTGGGCTATTTAAATAAAACTGAATCAAATTGAAGTGAACAACTCATGGTGTCTTTTGGTCTAAAACTCCTTTTTTTTTTTAAATTAGATTAATCTTTTTAAAATAAAAATCAGTTCACAGTCTGCATTTGTGGCCTGGTTTTGCTTTAGGTACATAAGCATAATGATCTGAGAGTACACACATTCAACAGTTGCCATGGTTGTCAGTTGTGCCTGTTTCCAATCCAAATACAGGGACACATTTCATATGTCTGTCTTCAGAGAATCTGTGAGGCTTTTCACGTGGAGCACACAGACATGCAGTCAGAACGAGTGGAAACTAAAATAGAGTAGCATGATAAATAGATATGCTCCATGCACCCCCAGAATCAATCCGTCATCCCAGCTTTGATGCTGTTTTCAATGGAAAATTTTCATACTTTTTTTCTTTTTTTTTTGCCTGGAGCCACTCCAGAATTTGAATAACTAGAGGACACATGTGACAACATTTCTTTCCTTCGTTATCACTTGTATTATTTATCATACAGTACATAGATAAGGTAGCCCATAGAATCAACTAGTTTTATTTTTTTTTTCATACTATGACAAAACAACATTTGCATATAAGTTGTAAACATCCGTATACAATACATTTCTTCTTGGCTTTTGCATAAACAGCCTTATAGACTGCTGGCTTGGAAACCACAAAACGGATTTTATGTTTCCATAAAAAGATATTCATAGATTGTATTGTCAATCTGTGTCCAAAAAAAGTTTAAGTGGACTCTGTGATGCACCTAACCCTTGCAAGGTCAGATCACCTCAGCAGATGGTTTATGTAGGCTAGCTTGAGGGCTTGAGCATACAAGTTACTCAACTTATAACGGGCAAACAGATGGCTATCAAGAGAGAAAAAAAGTTGTTTTCCAACAGTTGACAGAAACAACTTGAGTCGTATTTACAAAGCTTAAAAACTGGAACCCAGTTTCTAGTGTCAAGAGCTTCTGACCTTCCCGTCCCAGACCACGCCGTCCAGGACAATGCAGTGATTCCGAAGCAACAGACGGACATCCTCTCTTGTGTTTGGAAACTTTGCTAGAGTTCTTGGAGCGTACACTGACAGTTGTTGCCGTTAGGCTCAGCTCTTTTCACACCAATGACAGTCAGTACAGATGCTATATGCTGTCAGTCTGTGTCTGTTTTGCCTTCACCGCACAAACAAGAGCTCGCTCCACTCAAAGCTATCCACCTTAGGCAGCGACTCACATCCAGGTTTTCACAGGAAGGCGATAACCTTAGACTTTGGAGGGCATGCTTGTGCTTCTCTTTCTAAAAATACTCATTTATTTATGGCCAGAGTTCACGACTACCTTCCTTCAGTCAAGTCAAATCAATTGATCCCTGTTTTAGCTGTCCTTCGGCACCTGAGCTGACCTCAACACTCAGTGTGAAGACGGTTTGTGGCCTCTTGGCATTCACGTCATGTGTAGCTTTAAGCACAGCTTGACCTGCAGTTGGAAGTCTAATATGAAAACTTAGAAGAAAATGAAAGAAGCTTAAGCTGACTGAACAGGTCAATAGCAGGTCAACCTTTGTTGTTTTTCATTTTTGCAGCTTGTTCACTGCACTGCATCTGATTAACAGTTTGTTTTAGGGGTGTGTAACGATTAGTTTTAACAATTCAATTTGTATCCTAATTTTTTGTTATCAATAGTAGAAATTGGTTCATTTTGAACGATTCGATACGATTCACTGGTCTAAGATCATTCCAGGACATCTTTAGCCAAAAATGTAACCGTACCTCAATCCAAATGGTATTTTCCATTATCATTTATAATTGAATTTATTTCATTTTAAAACGATTTTATAATGGTATAGTTTGATTCGATTAACAACTTTCCTCATACAGATCCATCTGGTTTGATCATAGAAATATAAATAGAATAATCAATGAAGTCAATTAATCGTTATATCCTGAGTTTGTACTAAAATTGAACATGATTTTAGTGTATTTGGAGGAAAAGGTTAATTTTTTTTTTTTTTTTGGGGAGTTCCATAACTCTTTGTATCATATTTGATACATGCATTTCAGAGACTCATGTGACATGATCCAAACTTTTCTTTAAAAAAAAAAAAAATAAATAAAATAACTTAAAGGGTAACCAAACAGGGAAGTTGGAGGCTGACTCCACCCACAGCCAAAATGTGAAAATCCAGTCAGAGGGGAACAGGACTGTTATCATTACTGAAGCTGCAGATCATGATGTGGGTCTTCTGAAATGACGTGGGACTAAAATAGTTTGACCAATCACGAAATTCAACTATAATACCTCGTTTCAGTCTGTAGGGGGCAGCACACAGACGCTTTTGACTATGTGTTCAATAATTAAACAAGTTTATTTATTTATTTTTTTTAAATGGCAATGACCAACAGACAGCACTAAAGCCCCATTTATAGAAGTCAACAGCCAAAAAAAGTTGATTTGGGGTTTGGTTACCCTTTACTTTGGTCCATGTTTTCTGTCCTGTAGTTCATCATCATACCACTAGGGGTAGTAGAAGGGCTTCTCTTGCTCATTTCAAAATGGCTGCTTCTATGAAATCTGAAACCTGTACAGGGTTAAATTTAGATATTTTACGTTCAGTAATGTCCAAGCAGCGATTAGTCCACGGTCAGAATATGTTTGAGTTTACTGTGCAAACCAAAACCATTAATAATGAAATGAACTAAAGGTTGTAACTGAAAGTTAAGTGCTTAGATTATGATTTTCTTGTCATCTAGAACGGGACTCCGATAAAAACAAACAAAAAAAAAATGTCTTACCGAAATACTGAGGATACTGACGTATTGCAGGAGATTTAATCTTTCTAGAATTGTTTAGTTGTTGCCCTGAGGTACAGCCAATTTGCATAGTCAGTGACTTAAAAAAATAATTTTTTGGAGTCTTTGATGTTCCAGGTTGCTGAATGGTTGCATCAGATCAAACCAGCCATCTCCTGTGGACTAAGTTATTCTCAGACACGAGCGCAATGTCATCACCTCTCATTTAACCAGGTCACTTCCCACCCTGTTGCATTTTCAAATCTAGAGTTTGAGCCTTCAAGCACTTTCATTTAGTCACTTTCTTGTTATGAAGCCTCCAAACCATAATTTGCTGCTCAACTCTTGTACAGTAATTCATTAAAGATGATGATTTTTTTTTTCTGTCTCTGCCAGGTTCAGCTGGATTTGCATAATATTTAGTCATGCTCAAAAGAAAATAGACCAGCCGCTCTCTCATAAGACCTCTCGGAAATAATAAACACCTCCTGGCATCTCTCATTTACTTAGTGGAAATAAATGAATAGCTTTAAATTAGATTCATGCAGACAAACACTCACACATGCACAGGAACCTTTAATGCACTCCGACAGATTTTACAGACAGTTTAAGAAGAAAATGCATCGACTGCACGTCGTTCAGGAGCAGCTGCTAAGTGCTGGCAACAATTGTCACATCAATATTTTCTGTTGGTTGATTCCTAAATGACTTGGCTTTTATCTAAGAGTGACTGCTGCTCTTCAGCAGATGCTTTTCACTCTTTGAGAGTGGATGCTCTTCATGTTCGGCTGTTTCTCTGTATCATTTAGCATCAGCGCAGTAATTATACAAACTTGGTGTGTAAGAGGTTTTGTTTTTATTCATTACAGCACATATTCTGCTGATTTACTGTAACTAATCAGAACATTAAAGGTCATAATTTAAGTGCTTACTTTGCCAAAATCCACCTAAGTTGCCAACATTCTTTTTTTTTTGTTTGCTTGTTTTATGGTATTTTCTTTTTTCCTATAAATAACTGTCACATAAAGTTCATAATAAAAAAAACAAGTCCTGTAAAAATAAGGGATGTCCCGATTCAACATTAATCTGGTCTGATCCCGTACACACTAAGAGGAGTTTTTCCTTACCGCGAGGGAGGGTCTAAGGACAGGGATGACCGTTCTTTATAGTCTGTTTAGTTTTTACCTATTGTGCATATTTTATGACTCCATCTGTGCATCTGTAAAAACTACAGGCATGAAGCCCAATGAGGCAAATTGAATTTGTGATATTGGGCTATATAAATAAAATTGAAATTGAATTAAGAATTGGAAGTAGAATCCAGATCAGTGATCAAATATTTGTTGTGTGAATTCTTAGTAAGTATAGTGATTCTTCTGCTCTTTTCTGTACGTTTTTCAGCAGGTAAAAACTCAATCACCTTTTTAGCAATTTCAACAATCTTGGTATCTTATTCAAGACATTACTGCTCACATTTTTGGTATTCATAAATTTTATAGTTTTTGAAATAATGAGCAAAATATGGCCAGTAGGAATTGATTGAGAAAGTCTTCAAATCGCAAAATTTTAAGTAAATTAACAACAAGCCTTTAAATATATTCATGGGCTATGTTTTAATCTTTTTATAGTAATTTTTTAAAAACTTGGAGTTTAGCTAATATTTTTGCAACATGCCAATATTTTTGGGTAATTTAGTTTACTGAGGAATTTTAGGTTATTTCATAGTTTCGCTAGTATTTAGATTGGTAGTTTTTTTTTTTTGCTAATTTGTTATCTACTGAGATTTCTAGATGCTAATTTGGAGTTTAGCTAATATTTTAAGCAGCATGCTAACGTTTTTGGCAATTTTTTTTTATCTACTGAGTTTTTATAGGCTTATTTAGAGTTTAACTTCTATTTTAGCAACATGCTAACGTTTCTGACTAATTTGTCATCTACTGAGACTTTTTTGATGCTAATTTGGAGTTTAGCTAATATTTTAGCAGCATGCTAACGTTTTTGGCTAATTTGTTATCTACCGAGTTTTTATTGGCTAATTTAGAGTTTAACTTCTATTTTAGCAACATGTTTTTGACTAATTTAGTTTACTGGGGGATTTTTTTCAGCTATTTTGGAGTCTATCTAGTATTTAAGAAACACTCTAAATATTTTTTGGGCAAAATTGGCATATAATAAGGATTTTTAAGCAATTTTACGACAAAATATTCAGAAATTTTGGTCAACTTCAGCGCTCTTTCATAGTTCTTCATAATTTCCAGTCTTTTTGCAAATATCTTGCAAATTGCTTTTGCACCTTCAGTAAATCCCTCTGTCATAATTTTAAGCAAAAAGCTCCAGCATCTTTAGCGCCTACTTTCAGCAAAAAGCTTTCACACTAGCATTTTCTCAGGTAATAAAACGTTTTTAGTTTCATTCTAATGATCATTGCCATTTATTTCAAGCCTATTAGATAAATACATTACAAGACGTCTGTATATCCTAATCGGATCACAACATTTTATTGTGCAGCAGAAAACTGCACCAATATGAGCAGGAGGAGCACAAAAACAGTTCGGTAAAGTTAGGAAAATATTCATAGATTTGGACTTTTGGGCTCAAGAACTCTTTTAATAAACAATTTAAAGTGACAGCAAGGGTCATACTCATCACATTCATGCCACAACAACATTTTTGGAAGCAAGTCATTGATTTCAGGATTCTTTTTTTTTTTTTTTTAACTTGTTAATAGTTAACTACTTTTTTCTAGTTTAGTTGCACTCTTTTACTTGATTGTTCAAGCTATTTCTCAAAAGTGTTCTGTTTAAGATAAAAGGTGGTTAATAAAATAAAAATTTTATTTATTTATTAAATGTGTTACAAAAGTATCGAATCAGAAGATTCTCAAAAATTAAATGACCAATAAAAACCTGATCCGTAGGGAATTATCAAACTGGGTTTAATGAACAAAAGTATTTCCTTTTTGGAGATGTGAGTGAATGTGGACGCTTCTGTGCAGTCAGCGTGCCATAAGAGCAGTTGTCAGACTTTTTAACTTTGATTTTAGAGGTTATTGGAGCGTCACTTTCATGTTAAATTTTCACATCCTGTTTCCACGGCAACGAGGTTTCCAGCTGCAATTGAGCCCCATCAATACTATACAGTGCTAATTAGAACAAGTGAAGCCTTCTGTCGGCTAAGAAAGAAGGTATTTCCTCTCACCAGTGTTAAAGAAGACATTTGATTAGTGAATAACGGCTTCCACAGAGCTGGTTATAGTCATACAATACCTTCAAAAATATGCATTTCAAAGAATTATTCATGTCAGAATAGGTAGGCACGCTCTTCGGAACAACTGAAATGGTTTGGAAAGAAGAAAAAGCTTTTTGAATTTTTTTTTTTTTGTAAATGCACAAAAGCCTTTTGAAATAATCGTTTTTGTTGTATTTTGCAGGTGGCCTAAGAGGAGCCTCCATCATTGACTCTCTGGACACTCTGTACATCATGGGACTGATGGACGAATACAACGAGGCGCAAGAATGGGTGCAGACCAGTCTGGACCTGAACTCGGTAAGAAGTTCTGATGATTACATCCATCATAAAAGAGGATTTCAATCAGAAGTTTTTGAGCTTTTTAATTCCTTTGGAATTGAAATTGTTTTATTTTAAGCAATCAAAGCAGCAATAATGCTAATATAATGATGAATAAAAAGCAAAAGAAACCTTTATATAAATACATCAAGAATGCATAAATGATCATTTTTATATATTTTTTAATATATTAAAAGTAAAGACACGTTTGAAAGGAAGCAGACAGAAGCTTAACTTTTTTAAACCTGCTCCTTAAAAAAGAGAGAAGATAGTAAAACAATCAAAATAAAATAAAACAAATGTAATAAACAAAACCACAAAAGATCTACATTTTCAGCATACTAAATATAAATATGATATTACAATTAATATAGGCATTTTTCAATCATGATTTGATTAGAAAATACAAATAAATAAGTAATATACTTCTAAATATAAATAAACATCCACACACACACATATTTATTCTACATAAAACACATTACAGTTTGTCAAAAATACTTTATTAAATGCTTGGAAAGGAATGGGAGGAAGTAAAATTATATAATCTTATTCCTCTTAGTAGATATCAACAATATGCCTCTGAAATAGATTTAACCTCAGTTGAAAAACAAACCATCCTTCATCTAGGATGATTTCAATCTGATCAAAATATTTTATTCCTTTTTTGTCTTTTTAACATATTCTATAGTATTTTCTCATCATGGAGGACATTTACAAAAAAAAAAAGGATAAAGTTGCATTTCTGGGTATTTCTTTATCCAAATCGTTGTGAATCAAGGCCACACACACAAACAAACAAACAAACAAACAAACAAAAACGCTGTTCCACTCTATTCCGATCCATCCACTTGTAGATGACTAGATCCATGTATGTCTTTGTTTTCCTCATCTCAGCTGACATCTGGCTTAAACTGTACAGCTGATAGCTCTAATATTGTCATCTGGATGTCATCGGTTATTCCATGAAAACAGTCCTGCCCAAAGATCTGGGGTGAACACAAAGCTGCAAGAATATTCAGAGGAGCAATGCAGTTAGGAACTTTAAAAACAAATCATCCTAAAATTAAACCAGGATAACGGAGAAAAAAGGAGGAAATCAATGTAATAAGATCACATTTTTGTTCAATTGTTAAATAATTTAGCATGATCTGAAGCTGTACAATGGCTGAAGCCTTGGTCCACACATTGAGTATGGTGCAGTAATCATGTCCACTGGTAACAAAGACATGGATTCATGTCTCAAGCTGCTTGATTTAACCACTGATGGTCAAACATAATTCCTGTGTTCACTTCCATATTTTCTTACATTAGGATTTTTATTGTTTTCAGCAAATCCAACAAGTTTCTGTGTATCAGAAAAATGCTCGCTCACACCAAGTGGCACAAACCACATTTATCTTTCTACGTGTGTAAAAAAATATCGATAGGGTTTGTTTTGTTTACTGCCTTCTGACAGCGTTTTTATTTATCTGTTTTCCGCCGAACAATTTGGGTTTTGAACATTTTCAAGAAAATCTTTAAAAAGCACAGCTCTACCAAAACAACACATAAAAAAATAAAATAAAAATAAAACAAGCATCAAAAAAGATGCTTTCTAAAACTTTAAACTGACTTCAGAAATGGTCCCTTCCTGCACTCAAACACGTCTTCAGATGCTTTATAATGACAGACTTTATTCTGTCTTGTTGATGTACTTTTATGGTGTGAAGGAAAAGCATTAACCTTGAGGAATGGCGAGCTTATCTTAAACAATAAACTATGAAGTTCTGCTTCTTCTCCTGTCTCTGTTTTTTCCTTTAGCTGAACTTCCTGAGCTCTGAACAACATGTGCAAACATGCTAATAACTGTCAGCTTGAGAAGTGTCTGTGATTGATGCCAGCTCCAGCGTCCTCTTGACTCCGACTGGCTGTTTTCACTCCGCCTCAGTGGATTCTTGAGATGACATTAGAGGAGGAGGAGCCTCTCGTGTGATATTGTCAGAGCCTGACCAAAGCCTCGGAGATCAGGATGGAAAAGTTTTGGGGTTTTAATTTGCAATATTCAGACAAACACTCTGTAAAAAAAGTAAAATAAAATAATAATTGTTTTATTTATTTATTTTTAAAACAGGGGAAAAATTGTTCCAAAAAAAAGAAAGCTTTATTACTTATTTATTTTTATTTTGATGATTGTTAATGAAAATTGCAAGTTAGGAAAGGGGGTATGGCTGCTTAAAGTCCCACTCCGATCATCTTTTGATCTATTTTTAAAGCGCTCCCATTGCTCTTTTAATCATGATTAGTACTGTTGTGGGATTAATAAATTGTGACCTGTAATTGATTAATCAAAAAAAAAAATTTAATCACAATTTTTAACCTAATAATTGCTGTACAAAGCCTGATTCTGAGATATTTTTATTTAAATTCATGACTTTGTGGCACAGTAAAACATCAAATTACAACCAAAGAATTGGCTTTATGAAGTATTTTTTTTTTCAATTTGAACAATTGAGAAAAAAACAAACACAAAAAAATAACAAAATATCCAGTTTAGAGTGCTCAAATTTACTACATAAAAACAAAAGTAAACCTGTCCGTAGCAATCCAAAAAATATTACTTCTTATTAATTCAATAATCCATATGACAAACCTGAGTTCAAATAAAACCTTCATGCAAGTAAACAGTTGAACATTTGTATTTGAGAAAGTGACAACAGGTATAAATTAAAAATGAAAGTGACACGATTAAAAACAAAAAAAAAAAGTGATAATTTTGCTCTAATTCATTAATCACGATTAACACAATCATTTGACACCCCTAATTTGATTATACTCTTTTTGGCCAAAATCTGTGTCACATTTTAGAACCTAGTTTCTGCAGAGCGGCAGTAGTTCATTAGAGTTTTGGGCAAAACCGTTGGAATGGAACAACTCCGCTCCCTCTTCCCGTCCCCAAAACGGCACAAAGCAAGCCGAGTGCTTGTGGCCTGCCTAGTATATATTCAACATCACTAATGCGCTTTTTTCAAAAAGTATTTTTTCATCTACTCTTGATTCACAATGATTTATATAAAAAAATACCCAGAAATGCAATTTGAAGCGTAATTTTCTTATTATCCATCGTGTGAAAAATGCCACAAGAACATGTTAAAAAAAAAATGTATACGTTGTTTTTAATTTTTTCAAGCTACATGTTAATAAAATGTGTTATAAAAAGATCAATCTTGGTTGTTTTTTGGATTATAGCAAAAAAAAGTGGAAACAATTAAAAATTGCCATAAACAGGTTAGGAATAGGGTAAATAGTTGCCAAATGCTAGATATAATCAGAGGTGTACCATGCTGGATTTGCAGGTAAAAATACCTTTGAGTCCATTTTTTCCCCTATTATGATTGCAGTCTGTGCAACGCTGAAGCTCTGAGCTAATTTGCTGCAGTATTTTTGAGCTTAGTCAATGTGAGGTCACTTCTGAGCCACCTCCACCAAATGCAGTAAAATGTGGTTTCTGTATCGGCTTCACAAAACTGCGTAAACAACTTTGACTGCACGTGGAAGTGTCTCCGCTGAGCTGTAATTACTGCAGTTCACCGCATGTAATGACAGCTTGTCACATTTTTTAACTCTTGAGTTTGTTTTGTTTGCTAACAAATATTGGTGGTGAGCGCCAAAATCACTTGTTTATGTCTGTAGGTGTCTTCGTACCAAAACAAGTCAGAGCTTTAGTTTGTCTGGCGTGGTGCACGGGATGCCCTTATCACTGGATTCTTTGGAAATATTCCACATCTGACAGCTGTGCGCTCTTTTTATTACACTGGGGAGCAGCCCCAGTTTATAATCAGTGCCAAAACAGACTTGCAATGTGTTTATGATGTGCTTTTATCCCGCACCGCTCGGCACACTCTTTATCACCGCCAGCGCTGCGCCAAAAAGAGAAATGACTGTTTATTTTACCAAGGCATCCAAAGGAAAAGTTTCCCTGAATATTTTTTCTACGGAGATGGCATGCAGTCACGTGCACAGATCCAGAGTGAAAGACAGATGTGGAGAGAGTTGTGACACTTGGAGTTCATGGTTCATCCCCGGGCTCGCGGCTGGCGATTAGCTTTGAGTGGCGCTGGAGCTCCTGACTGTGGCAGCGCTCACGGCCTGAGTGGAGACGGCCATTAACAGCCACGGTGTCGCTAATCACAAAGACAGCAAACACAGATTTACACTTCACAGCGAACCTCTCCACGGGTGTCATCTGCCATTTTTCATTAGCTTCAGCCCTCCGCGCTGGCATCAACGGACACTGGAGGGAGGACTCCCACGTCCGTTCCTCCGGGACAGTCAAACTGCTTAGAACTTTCTAGTTTCAGTCTCCAAATAGTATGAAATCTCAGAGGGAAAAAATTAGCATGTCCTGGTTTGGAGGCCATCTGTGTGCTTGAAAGATGTCAGGTTGTTGTAATATTTAAACATTTTTTGGGTTAGTCAGAAATCTTTATCTACATAGCCTTTTAATCGATGGCCTGTACCATGCTTTTCTTAAGTCTTGAGTAAACTTTATCCATATATTACCTTTGGCACACTGAAGAACAAATTATTTATGAAATATGTGTTATTTTCGTGAGTTTTTTTCTTACCTGAAAGTAAAACACCTCAATCTCTGAGGTCCCACCTTTCGCTGCTTGTGGGTGCCACCCATTTCATGACATCGTCCCAAAGCCGACCTCGGGATCATGTCTGCGTTCTTCGCACAAAAACAAACAACATTCGAACTTTTGCGAAAATGTATATGCATACCATATATCTGTCTTTTGCATAAAGACGAGCAACAAGTAGTGTAGTGCGGGCCAAGGCTAGTGGTTGAGGTAGCTGAGAGGTGAAGCTAGTGGCTGAGCACCGCTAGCTGAGCAGTGAAGCTAGTTGCTTATAACCGCTAGGTGAGCAGAGAAGCTAGTCGCTGAGCACCACAAGCTGAGCGGTAAAGCTCCACTAGCTTCACCGCTCAGTTAGCGGTGCACAGTGGCCAGCTTCAGTGCTCAGCCACTAACTTCAATTCTCAGCTAGTGGTGACCTGCGGCTAGCTTCACAGATTAGCTAACATAGCTCAGCTGTTAGCTTCACCGCTCAGCTAGCAGTGCTCAGACGCTAGCTTCATCGCTCAGCTCGTGGTAACCTGCTGCTAGCTTCACCGCTTAGCTAGTGGTGCTCAGCCATTAGCTTCACCGCTCAGCTAGCGGTAAAGCTAATGGCTGAGCACCACTAGCTGAGTGGTAAAGCTAGTCAGTGAGCACCGGTATCTGAGTGGTGAAGCTAGTGGCTGAGCACTGCTAGCTTAGCGGTGAAGCTAGTGCTGACTGAGCACCGCTAGCTGAGAGCTGAAGCTGGAATTCCCATCCTAACTCGCAGGTTTTCTTCATTTTCTTAGTTTTTTTGCAAAATGTTGACATCTAGAAAAGTGCAGAACACAATGTCAACTGTATTTGGCTAACTATGTTAGCTAGAGCCTGAATTTGTCTTTTTATCCCACTTTATGATCACCTTATCCTATGAAAATAACACTTAAAAATGCAGCATAATAGCAGCTGCTGAGAAAAGTTGTCTCATTTTTAGATCCAATATACAATAATTTTTCTTTTTTTTTGTGACGTGATGCTTTACTGTTATGAAGAATGACAAAAGCTTTGCATCTAAATGGTTAATTTTACTAATACTGTAAGCCCCACATAGTGATTAGGTAATGTAAACATGAATTAAGAGATTATTTGAACTATCTAGTGAACTAAAGTAAGTTTTAAAGTCATACATCATTAAATTTTGGCCAAATTAAAATAAAAAATCAAAAGGAGGTCATTTCTTTGCTTCTGAAATGTCTTTGGTTACAGAGCTTTATTGCCTTTAGGTCAGCACATTCAGGGAATCTCATTTGTGACAGTCCATTACTGTCACATTTCGCACGGTCATCATTATTTAACTTCATAATACTGATGGAAGCCAAAATGCATTTGCTGTTTTCAACCTGTTAAGTAGGATATAACATTAAGTGTTTCTTCATTGTTGGTCTCCTGTCTTAAAGATGCAGAAAAACTAAATGAAAAATCTCAGATAAAAATAAATATCTGTAAAGTTTTACACATAAACTGTGTATGCACAACCTTTTTAGCCAGAAATCTTGTGCTGCTCTAGTATAATATGTTTTGCTGTGACATAAAGCCTAACAATAAGTAATATATGTTAGGTTTTGAGTCTGCCTATCGTTTTCAAAGTCATATACAGCAGGATAAGAGAGAAAAAGAGCGGAGGCAGACACGCACACAAGGATTTATTTGCAGACATTTTTCTTAATTACATTACAATGTCAGCAGATGCAGTAGGCCAGACTGCAGAGCTACATTTATCTTTTCAGGCTTGTCTGTCATCCACAGCTCGACACATAGTGACAGCCGGTCTATAACTTGTTAGCGGTGAAACAAGGACACGACTGACAGAGTCGGTGTTACAGTAGTGCAGATTTGACAGTAATTGCAGGAAGTTTTAGCCAGTTTCTCTCCACCAAGAGCTTTGGACATGAACTAGTTTTTGCTATGAATAGTTTTCACAAGATTTTCTTTTTCTTATTTTTGACAGTGGAAATAAAACTAAACAAATCAAATAAAATTTTATTTTTAAAAATACAAGATGAGGCTTTTGAAATTTAGCTCAGTTTAAAGTACAAATTAGAAATAAATTAAAATGTTAATGATGCATGCGGAGAAGGGAGTTTGTGGCCCACCCATGGTATTTTTCATTGACTGAAATTATCGCAAATTGGATTTTCAATCATAAATTTGCCTAATGGAAACAACTCAATTTTGAAACCACATTTATTGAAAAAATGTTATTGCGCTTGAAGGAGCTGGTTTTTGATGTGTATCAAAATCCCATATTTTTGCAAAACAGCAATAGAATTTTTTTTTTTTTCGAATTGAATGAGTCACAAGACCACATCCGGATACCACGCTTACCACTAGGTCCCACAGCTCACCAAAAGTTGAGCGTGTCATGTGGGATTGTTGGATCCACCGCTCCTCTGTAAAATCCCCAACCACGATTTCCCAAAAATCCTTTCTTCTGTAGCCGCTCCCACGTAATTTGCCGCTCCATGGCCTGGATAAGATGCCAACATCTCCTTTGATACTTGATGTTGAGCCCTAGTATCATGGCAGAAATTTGAATGGGTCTGCTGTAAATCAAAGTATTTTGAATGACTTATAAAATGAGTTGATTTGTGTTTATTTGAATAATTAGGATTTTATGGAAACAGTGTAATTGCAAATTTGTGCTTTTTAAACATTTATAGAATTTCAATCAAGTTTTGCGTATCTGTGTAAAGGATACACAGCTAGTGTCTTGAATGAAGAAATCCTCAAAAATTCAGTTTTTTGCATAATTTTCTTTACATATGTCCTCCATCATCAGAAAATGTCACAAGAAGATCTTAGAAACACCAAAATCTAATGTAATCTAAGTTGGCTTTTAAATACGTTTTCTGTCCAAGTTGAGATTTTTTTTTTTTTTTTTTATCAGATAACGAATAAGGAACTCCTTACCAGTGGTGGGTACGAGTCACATGACTTGGACTCGAGTCAGAATCAAGTCATGAATGTGACGACTTTAGACTCGACTTGGACTTTAACATTTTTGAAGAAGGGATGCATGATCTGAGAGGCTGTTTACCTAAAATTCTTCCAAAATGTTAAATAAATGGAGTTCTTAAAAACATACGTGGTTTGTGTAAATATTATTACTCTGTTGTTGGAAGGATTTGAAACATTCAGTGACTAGGAGATGATTTGGTTGGTCCTTGACTTGGGACCCGACTTAGGCTTGCCTGTTGTTGACTTGGGACTTGAGGACAAAGACTTGAAACTTTATTACATCCTCTTAGACAGGCTGAAACACTGTTGGGGTTTCTGGATCTGGTTTAAACTGGTTCTCCTCATATCTGACTGGTAGATAATTGTTGTATTTTTTTCATTTTAAGTCCTCCTCTGCACCCCTCACTTGTGGTGTGCCACAAGGCTCTGTTTTGGGACCTCTATTGTTCATTTTACATCTGCTACCTTTGTGGCGTATTTTAACCTATTTTACTGATATTTCTTACATTTTTATGCTGATGATATTCCGCTTCATGTGTCTTTGAAGACAAAACTGAAGTCCTTGTCTGTTCTCCTGACGAATAACTCCCCCAGAAGGTCCATTGGCTTTGGTCCCCTTGCTTTCTTTGTCAAGTCTTCTACTAGCTATCATCAAAACATCATGATACACTATTGCAGAAATCATTATTGACTAACACATTATATAACAAAAATGGAATTCAGTCTGGAGTAACAATGTGAAGTGCTTATTAATGATCTAACAATTTGTAGTTAAAACATATTCAACTTGGTTTCTTGTTGAACAATTTTTGCGACCAAAAATTCCACAAAAAAATAATAAATGAGCCAAAACCTCCTAGACTTCCAGACAAGCTCCTGCTGCATGAAGAATACGTACTTGGCGGCATCATCATAGATGGGCATTATGGGGCTGATGACTGATTGAAACGTAAATTGTGGATGATAGCATAATACATTTTTATTTCATCTACTGTATGGAGAGTTTTTCAGCTTTAGTGGAGGACAGCAGAGTTGCTCTTGTCTTTTTAGATCAAATT
>NC_050527.1:2049371-2077724 GCF_002922805.2 Oryzias melastigma
TTATAAGTTGAAAGAAGAGTATACTCCAGGGGGATATTAATATTTAATTCTTTTTTTTAATCTACTAAGATATCTACCTTTTATCCTCTAACAGATTGCTGTTTTTGTAAGAATCCAAACAAGATATCACTTTTTAAGATTATATCTGGTACAAATGGGATAGTAATAGATTTAGAAATAAATGGTAGGAAAAGCAGCTGCAGAGGCTGATATGAGCCTCATATTTTTTTCCCGGTCGTGAACTCTTAAGAAGAGACTCTGGGGTTAATCCAAACTGAGCTGTGTGTAAGCCGATCAGAAGGGGAAGGAGAAATGGTTACACAGGGGTGAAGATGTTTTTTTGTCCGAAGATTATTTCTCTTTTGCTTCTGCTAAAGTCGCCAGGCTTGTAGCCATTAGCTGACCACATGTAATGACAGTCTATTGCTGTAACATCTGTGTTAGTATGTGACAGTTCAGTGAAGTGAAGGTCACTGGAACACTTTTTGTCTTCTGTTGTGGAAGAATAGGCTGTACAATCAAAATAAAGGTAATATATATATATATATATATATATATATATATATATGTGTGTGTGTGTGTGTATGTGTATGTATTTTAAGTATAAAAACTCTTTAGTTTTATTTCCCATAGAATCACAATTATTTCATTCCAAACTTTCAGGAGTGAAAAAGTTGTGTTTTTCTGAGGCACTTATTGGTTGTTAGTCTGCAGCTTTTGAGAAAGTTTTACTCAAAAAAATACACAAACTGTCAAACAACATGATGGGAATCATCTGCACAGTTTAAAAGTGACGCAATTACTGCTGGAAACATGATCCTTTACAGCAAACTGTAAAATATTTTCACTTCAACTGCTGTCAGTAAATGTATAAACTTCAGTAAAACCACCAAGAAAACAATGTTTAGAGAGTTTAGATGAAGCCAAAAAAAATGTTTTCTTTTCTAGTTTGAGGGTTAAAAGCCAAACCAAGATCTGGAAAGTGAGTTATTGATACCACATGGTCATTCATGACCGTTTTATATATTTTATTGACTTTTTTGGACCAGTACTTATTTGCAACCGCAATAAAAGTAAAAATCAGAATGTTTTGGCATGTAAGGACTTCTGTTTGTTATTAATGCTTAACGCTTCAGTTTTAGCTGCAGTGTTTACATTCTTTCAACGACCGTAACTCTTCAACTGTTTATGCAATTAACATACTTCTAGCGGATTCTGCAGCGCAGGAAAGCAGCTTTGTCCTTACGGTAGTGAAGTGCCCACGCAATCAACCTGATGATTTTGACTCAGAGTGTTGCATAATGACGGAAACTCATGTTTCTCTACGTCAGAATCAGCTGATTTCTGTTAATTGCATCAAAGAGTAACAGTATGCTTAAGAGCGCATGTTATTTAGGTTATGTTAACCTATATAACCATTTGTATCACATTTGATGCAAGCATTTCTGAGATCCCCTACCCCATTTGCATGATCCAAATTTTCTTTAAAAAAAAAAAAAAAATTGTTTATAACTTTTCAGCCCGGTAGTTCATTATCATTCCACTAGAGGCAGTAGAGAGACTTTTAAAAAATGTCTTCCTCCATGAAATTAAAAAAAAAACACTTTTGGTGGCAAAACATTTAGCTATTGTTCTTAACTTTATGGTGAGAATAACTCGTATGTTGTTGCTCGTTTGTTAAAATGCTTGCTGTATTGAAAGAATGCAGCATTTGTTGAGTATTGATTCTTTATAACTCCCTTAAACCATGTTAAAATATGTGGATCAAATTTGAAACGGTAGGTAAATAAGGTGCTATTTTTCTAAAGACTCATGTCAGAATTTTATTTCTTAAACTAACATGATCATTAGCATAAACCAAATCACCCAACTTATTATAATTGATGCTATATATTCCATTCAAAATTACATTTAAAATTTATTTTTGTGCATTTTATCAAAGGAATAACAAAAAAAAAAACATTTTAATTTCCAAAAATTGAAACTTTTTCTCACTTATTACATTTAGTGGGCTTTACATTGTTAAAGGGTTAACCAGGTTGAGTACGC
Source organism: Oryzias melastigma (assembly GCF_002922805.2). Taxonomy (NCBI): domain Eukaryota; kingdom Metazoa; phylum Chordata; class Actinopteri; order Beloniformes; family Adrianichthyidae; genus Oryzias; species Oryzias melastigma. Next base: position 2,051,421 of record NC_050527.1, read on the forward strand.
ACTTTCAAAGAATCCTAAATCTTTTGTTTAAAGATGGCGTTAATCATCTTTTATTTACACTTTAGTAACCCTGTAGTTTTCTTTTATAATCACATTGTTTATTTGAGAAAGAAAGCGCATTATATTCTAACAAAAAAACTCTGAAATTTATTTTTTTTCCATGAAGTTTTCTCTCATGTTTATCTCATCCACAGAAATGTTTGTATTTGTTAGAACTCTGAGCAGGAATGCTGCCATATATGGAGAAAAAAATACATTCTGGTAAATAAATAAATAAATTGGATTGTGTCTGTTTAGTTTGACAAAAAAACTGTTTATATATATTAAAAATAATTGTATCAAATTTTTAAAAGCAAGAACCAACACAATGAGCTCAGTGCCACATTTGGAGAACTGAAAAGGTGGATAAAAGACCAAAACACATGAGCAGATCAGGTGGATGCTTCCGGATTTTTTTATTTTTTTATTTTTTTTGTATTTAGTCAAACAAGGCTTAAATAAAAAGTTGTGCTTGAGTTTAGATTTAGCAGTAAATTTCACTGTCTATTTAAAAAATTTCCCATTTTGACCATAACTCAAGTCTATCAATGATTTCCATAGGAAGCAATATTTTTTTTAGTAATTGTAATGTCTTACATGTCTAACAATCTGAAAAAGTAACTTGTGATTCTGTCCCTCATTTAGCTTCTCTTTATTTAATTTTAGCACATTGGACACATAATCATCATTTATTAATGATTACAAATATTTTTATATATATTTTTTTATTCTCTGTAATTAGTATAATGACTTACTATATAAAATTGTTACAAATTTTACCCTAAAAGTCATTTGTTCCAGTTAAAAATTTGTTTTTACTGTTTGTAGGTAGAGAAATATTAGCGGTATATTAACAAAACATATTTTTCCCCCTTGAGAATGGAGGAAAAGCGTTAAACAAAAGAAAAGTGTCATGTGATACAAGTCAAGTCAACTTATGCTCATCAGCAGAACCCACGCTGTTCCACTGAATACCTTCAGTCAAATCTGCAAACCCTCCAGCATGCAGATCTAATCAGTGTAAAGCCTGATCTGTTGTGACTTTAAAGGAGCTGTTTATAGATTACAGGATCCCCTGTGTATTTCCTGATGATTCTCACAAAGTCTCTTCATGACAACCAGAGATATCCCCTGGCAATAAGCTGATACCATGTTTGAATTCCCAAGATGGCTGCGTGATGAGGATATGTGAACATTCAGGAAGATCCTTCCACATCCAGGATGAGCAGCTCTGAAGTCTCATGGGATTTGGCATAGAAGCCTAAAGAAACGAGATGATTTCTTTATCAAAATATTTTTCTTTAGAGCATTTTTAGCATTCACCACTATCGTGAATTGACTTGAACTGAAAATGAATTCAGTCTCGATGTTTCATTGACTTCAGCTTGGATGAATGTACAATTTGTGTTTTTAAAAGTATTTTTTTAACATTAATATGAGTAAAACAGACAGTAATATTATTCCAGAATAAATAAACTTTCAATATTCTACACTCCATAATAATGTATTCTGTCAAAATTATGCAATTTAGTTGCTTCAATTTAGTAAGACAACATAAACCCATTTATAATAATATAAAATGACTTTGACACATGGGTTTTAATGGGTCCATTTTACATTGAAAACGCTCAAAATACCGGATCAAACCGGACTGCACCGTACTGGACTAAGCAGAAACGAGGCTAAAGATTAAAAAACGGGTCCCAGTGCCTCCCTGCTTGACAATCGGCAATAATGGGTTGGATTGAGGGGGTTAAACCACAAAATTGTTTCCTAGTGCCGCTGTGTCTGCAGCTCACCCCTCCCCAGGAGACGGGACAAATGTGGAGAACATAGGGATATGTAGCCCCCAAGTCGCTACGGCTCCCCATTAAAGAAATGTCAAAAAAGTCAGATTCAACTACTGTCTGCCAAGTAGAAACTATGAAATTAAAAATATGGTTTTATTCTTTATAAAAATTTTTCTCACTTCATGAAATTTAATGGTGGCTTCATTAGTATTACAGTCTTCAGTGGCAACTGAGCAATAATTATCCCCTTTAATTACGATGGAAGTTGTGTGTAATCATAAACATTATTCTCTGAAACATCAGAGGACAAAAACAACCTCAAATCTTCACAATCATCTCCAGTCATCTTACAGTATTTGCATTTGTTTGAGAACTCTGTTTCCTTGCAATCAAATCAGCCCTGCTGCAACATGAAGTGAAAGGAAATGGCTCAAATTAAAACTCAAGTGTCTTTGACGCTTTGGTACAATGAGTCTAGATGCACTGTTTATTCAAAGTGAAAGGCAAGCTCGGCCTGGAGGCGAGAGATTGTGCTGCCACTCAAGATGCCTGAATTATTGTTAGTCTCCACTGTGTTTTAATAAAGAAAAGAAAGTTTGGTGACTAATAAGATAAAGCGGTAAAACTTTGGGAGCCACACACCAATCTGTCGCTCCAGATTTTTTAGCTACAAAGATGTAGAATCTATACGTTTTATTTTTTACTTTCTGGTAGAGAATGTAAAAAAAAAAAATCTTAGGATCAAGGTCACAGCAGCAGTTTGACAAAGTTTAAAAGAACCCGTTTTTATCCTAACATGAATTTGATTCCGTTTCTGAAGAGTCCTTGTCTGCATGTGTGAGAATATGAGTTGACACTGAAACATAAACTAGTAGACCTGGGGCAAAGTGGTTGTCTACCTCAAGAGGCCTGTTATCTTTTGACTCCACTGACCTCCTGACTGCTTTAAACGGGGGTTAAAATGCTCGCAGTCATGAAGGCATCACCGTCTTTTGTGGCGTCGTAAAAATGTTTTTAGAATACGATCCTGCCCTGAGCCTGAGGTGAAGCTGAGCTGATGTTTCTCATAGGATCAGGCTGGTGAAACGCTTTTTTATAAGTACCGGTAGTGGATTTGTACTCAGTAAACAAACCTGTCTGTTATTAAAGTACTAGTAGAGTAGCTTTATTTCTTATGTGTAACATAAGCTTAGATAGCAACAACTTTTGGCAATCAGCGGATCACGTTAGAAGGTGTGGGATGTCAAAGGGAAAAAAGGTGAAAGCTTAAAAAGGGGGTTCCCGTCCAGAACTTCTGGCCAATGATATCGGGCGCAAATGATACTTTTTTTGCGGCCGGCTCTGGCAGGAGGAGGGACTTACTTCAGACTATTAATTTCTGAGCCACATATTCGTTCTCTGTGGCCAGATTCTCTTGCCTGCAGCGCGATTTTGGTGTCGGACATGGTGCAATTTGGGTGGGAGATGTTGCACGTCAATCAATCAGTCACTCAGATTTGGACACGTGATGTTTTCAGGGACTCAAACAGCAAGTTAAAAAAAAAAAATCCAATATGGCCGCTCGATTCAAAGATTTTTGTGCTGAACTTCCATCCATTTTCTAAACCAGTTTAGGCTACAGGGTTGCCGGAGACTGTCCTGGTTACGGTTGGGCGAGGGTTGGGGTACACTCTGGACACGTGGCCAGAGTGTCAGACTTTCTGCACAGTTAGTGATGCAATTTCATGTACAGAATTTTATACTTAAGTGTAGGCCTGGAACCTAAGAAGATTACTGAAACCCTTTGAGAACTAATTTCCTTCAATTCCTACTCAAGTATATTTTACCTCTTGTAAAATTGTTATTAGTGGTCTTTCAATCATGATTATATCATTTTTAGTCTAAATTAAAAAGTTGGTGTCGTTTTTATAAAACCTATTTTCTCCAACATAGCAAGAGCTTATAAGAAATTCACCTTTTGGTTGTAGGCGGGACTGTTGGCACAGAAGTAACCCTACACTGATATCCCAGCATTCCTTTCTTTACATTCTGCAGCTAGCTTACGGACCAAACCAACCCCAAGCTAACATTAGCCTAGCTAAAAAAAACGACAAGCAGTATTAAAGTTATCCAGTTTAAAATTATACAGTTTCAACTCAGACTAGGAAAATAAAGACGTTAAAGGATCTAGTTGTCTGCAAGTGGATGATTTAGAACTTGAGGAGAGAGACTTTGGCCCATCCATGGTAGTAGCTGCATCGCAAACTAACTTTTTCAAACCGCTGGTTTTCATCTACTCCTGATTCATCAAGATTTGAATAAAGACTTACTCAGAAACACAGTTTTAATCTTAAATTATTTTAAATATGTCCTCCATTATGAAGGAAATAGTACAAGAAGATGCTAAAAACACAATTTTCATTGGAGTGGGTCATCTAACATCGTTTACATACCGTGTCATGACAGTATATTGACAAAAATTTTACTACTGATGTTTATTAATTCTAATAAAGTCATTATAATTCAACATTTATTAACTCGTCAACTCAAAATGTTGGGTCTCAAGTGACTCCTCTTTTCCGTGGACCGTTTGCCGGTAAATAGCTTCGTTTCTCCGTATTGAGGAAGAGTGCAGCTCTGTTGGTGAAGTCTGATCGACTGGGAGGTATTTGATGAGAAACAGAGGCAGACAGTTGCTCACAGAGCTGAGAGGAAGCAAAACGGGCCGCAGCGGTGAATAATAAGGACAGAGTGTGAGCATAACAGAACCCAATGATGCTTGCGCATCGTCTTTGAGGAAGCGGTGGGAGGCGGCTGCATCCCTCAGAAGAGATCGGGAACTTGATCGCTGGATGCGGCTCATGCAGTTTTGCCTGTTTGAGTCCACAGATGGAGTGGTGGGTGGGGGCGTCCAATAATGGAGCGGGATGAGGGCTGATGGGTTGGGCTGTAATTCAGCTGTAATTTATCATCCTGGCAGCTTTTTTAATTATTCACCAGGCTGTTACTATACAATTTATTGCATTTAGTAGATGCTTATGCTGTTAATACATGAACTCTCTTTTTGTGCCTACTAAATGATGTTTAGGGAGTCGTTCTGTACTACTGGGTTCAAAGAATGATTATCAAAGAAAAAAAAAATGCAAATTTCATGATCGGTTTCTGCTTGGCAGCCTCTCTGTTTTAATCATTTATTTACATTTCCAAGCTTCACTTAGTTCTTAATTGAGTTTTTTCTTTGGTCATGTGGTTTTAATGATGGCAGATGCACTTAGACGAGATGTTGTTTACAGAACTTCTTGTGCTTTCTAAAAACGGAAAGAAAAGATCTCAGAAAGGAGAAACGGCTCACTTTAGTGGTAACTGCAGCAGTGTTATTAAAAAAAAAAATCTGTTACTTGAGGCATTGGGAGGTCTTCTGAATCATTTATTTATTATATTGCTAAAAATTCAAGCAGTAACACTGCATTTCAATGAAGCTCATTTTGTCAGGATAAAACTCTACAAAATCTGTTCCCTGTATTTGACTTACTGACCCGAGTGCGCTCGGTCCACAAAACCAATCACTCAAAATCATCAACACTCCAACCCATGATGTGGAGTACTGAGCACCACACGCGTTGATTTGAAAACCTCCTGATAAAAGCAAACACTTTTTCTCTGACAACATTTTTTTGGGGGGTTGATTAATCAGTCTTTAACACACTTCCAATTCATTTTTTTTTTAATAAATACACTGTGAAAAAGGGATAGCTTAATTTTTTTTAACAGTTGCCTCTTTTTTAAATGACTCAGGCTTTTTGATTTTGGCTAAAAACTGCATCATCATATTTAAAAGGTCACTGGGAACAATCTTAAAATAGAAAAAATATATAGTTGGAGTGGGAATTGAAGTTTCTGTAAGGTTAATGAAAGTTGTACCCACTTATGATGTAGAGGTGAGGCTGTGTGTCGTACAATGTCCTCATGCCAAACTCTAGTCGTTAGTGAAGAGGGCATTCTGGCTCCTTTCTGACACCGCACATGCTGCATCCCTACACAAACTTAGCTAATTTCATCATTTCTAGCAGCCAGGCTGCATGTAAGGAGTGTGCACTTATCGCCTGAACACTAATTTGGACAGTAGCTTAAGCACTAATAAGTCTCTTGTGCAGTGCGCAGGATTTGGAGGGGTTGAAAGAATGAAAAATCCTTACAATGCGCCAGCATCTCGCTTACCCCACCAGTACTTCCTCATACGTGTTGTTTACATGTTCACTACAACCTGTCACCTGTAGAAAAAATGTGCATAAATATTTACAGGTTTACTGAGCGGTCTACAACTTTGATACTTCCTGCTGGCCACCTACGGTTTTTGCCCCTATTTCCTGTCTGCAAACAAACCGTATCCGCCCATAATTCAATTCTTGATTTGTAAATCATACAATACATTTTGTGCGTAAGTATCAAAATTCAGAAATTAAAAAAAATACAATTTACACATGAAAAAATAAAAATTATAACAGTTTTAAACTAAATTACACACAAATCTTTAAAAATTATGCAAGAATTGCTTCTTACGCACACACAAAACCACATTTACACACAAATCTGAGGTGAGACTCTTTTAACGTCACTGAGAAAGAAAATATGAGTGTGTAAGTGATGCGTTTAAATGCTGCCACAATGCTGGGTCATCAGTTTTCTTATCAGCCGCTTTGAAGTTAGATAGTGAATAATATCCGGTGAAAACTTGACATTTTCCCCACTTTCTTAAACAGATGTTCCCCAATAATTAATATAAAAAAGTCTAAATACGCATTTTGAAAAAAAACTCATCACTAAGGTTTCTCTATTCTCATTACTCTTTTGTGACTGCGCAAGAATTACTCATGCACAAATCAAGAATTATACATGCACAAATAAGGGTGAGACTATATTCTCTCCATACAGTTCTGAATACGGTTTTAGATCAATTCCACTGATTGTGAGTAAATCCGTAGATTCAAATTAAATGCAAATTAAAAGTCCTTTTTTCCACAATGTATTTATTATTAGCAAAAAATCTTGTCATAATTTAAGTTTGCTCTTCATTTGCTTCAGAGATGAGCTACAGATGCGGATGAACACAGGAAAAGGGTCTCTTCATTTGACAAATGAAGAGTTGGAGTGAAGTGGAGCAGCCTTGTCAAAAGCAGGGCCAGCAGCTGGGCCTGCAGCCTGCAGCCTGCAGCCGGCTCTGCTTTCCACCATCAGTCTAACTCCGTTGCTTTCATGAGTTACGTGTTAATTTTCAGGGTTAACTAAATCACATCAAATAAGTGAAACCGGCGAAAACAATCAACCACTTCATTTTGGTTTTTGGCCCATTTTGTTTGTCACATTTGTTAATTTGAGTTGAAACTGTTAAAAATCTGGATGGTGGCGATGCTGTAAGGGTAATTAGGCAATAATGCCTCTCCATTAGCAGTAAAGCACTGCAGTAACGCCAGAGCGAGACACCCCACTGGGCAACTGTTTAGTCTTCCTGTTGCCACACAGCAACACGGCCACCAACTGTGCCAGCCAGGCTCCCGTCCCGGGAAAGTCTGGGCTGAGCGTGACGACGATCTTTGCCACGTCGAGAGGCTGTGAACAAACGGTGTCAGCGGCAGAGCGCGGTGCTGGTGAAGCAGAACACCTACAAGCTTTGACAGCCGTGATCCATTACCCCTCATTAATCAATTATGTTCTCTGGCTCCTCCCGAACAACAATGAATGTTTAACCATTAAAATGCTAATTTTTCATTCAATATTCTGCATATTTAAAAGATCTCAGGTGTAATTGATATCAATTTAAGGATTGTAAACAATTAGATCAGTGTTTTTGTTTTCATTTTACTGTTATAATGAATGAAAAAGTCTTTAAACTTGTATTTTTTTTATTTATATTTAGTTTTACATATTTTTTACCTGCTCTACTTTAAATGATTGATTTAAAGTCCCACTCATTTTTCAAAGACATTTATGCATAGCTGCATTAGAAATACATTTTTGGGTTATGGGCGGGACTGTTGACACAGAACAACCCACCCCCCTCCCTGTCACTATAGTTCTGTTTGCGCACTCACACACGAGTTTATAACCTCATAGCTTTTTAATCTCCCCCGCCACACTGGAATAAATTGTTAAACTTCATTAATGTTTAATTTTCTCTGTAATTCCCCATTAGTGGTTCACTACAAATAAATTGACCTTTGTTTAGGTGCAGAACGTTATTCTGCATTCATGTGATTTTGGGAGATTTTGTTGTTTTTCTGGCGTTCATGTATGTTTTCCTAGTCATTTTTTAATCATTCCAACACCACGTGAACCCAGCAGTTCATCCCATTGATGTAACCGGCACTAAAATGAGAACAAAAGTCACAATTTTAAAATAAAATAATAATAAAAAATAGTTTCAAATTGTTCATATTAATTTTCAATCCAAATCAAAGCATATTTTTGTTCAGATTCAGTGTTATTTCTTTCTTTTAAGAGGTGGATTACCAAACACTCCAAACATCTGCTCCTGATCTGGTCCCTCTGCCAAATCTTAAAATAAATAAAGTTAGAAATTTTTAAAGCAGAATATGTTTTTGCTACAAGTCCACTAATGTTTTTTTTGCCCCTAAATGGTTTAATCCTTAATTAAAAGGGCTGTTTCTCTGTTCTTGTTCCCTTGAACTGTCTTTATCAATTGGTTTTATATTTTTGGGAGCAGTAACATTCTGTTTATCTGGTTTACTTTAAACTGTCAAACAGTTAAAAGTCTTATTTTTATTACTAGATGAATTCAGCTAATGTCCTCAAAACCAACATTTCATCATAAACTTCAGCTGAACTTGCTGAGCAGAAAATATCTGAGTTGCAAACTTTAAGATCAGATTTAAAGTCCTAAAGTTAGTTTTCCTCACTCTGTATTTTCTGTGACTTGATATGTAACAAACACAACTTGCATTTCCACCAACTTACATTCAACTGTTAATAATAAAAATAAAAAAAAATCTTCAACCTAATATTACTCCTATGTCTCTTGAATTGCCAACCAGCGTCTGTAACCTGAACGATCTCAGTACCTGTTCCTGTTCAACGATCAAAACATGAATTTTAAAAAGGAAAACCTTTTTTTTGGTCAATATTTTGCTGTAAAATAAAAAATCCTAATTGACGGTTTCGACAAATTCCTCATTAGATTTAACATAGCATCGCCATAGTCAAGTACATCAACATTTTCAAACATGTACGGAGATGAAAACTTAAAAAGATGTAAGCAACTTCCTGTCTTTATGTGTATGTTTTAAAGTGGAGAAAATTGCCCTTTCTGGCACCCAATTACAGTTTCCTTCTGATCCGCACTTAAGATAGCAATTTCCTTCTCAACGGGTCTTCAGCTAACTGAGTACCATTCGGCTTCAGCTTCCAGCACAAGAGCCAGTAATTATGGTGACATACTGTGATGCTTGTAGTGTCACCTGTTATTTTGTTTCATTTTCACTAAAGAAATGGACCGTACTGCATAGGTTAGCTGAGAATAGCATCACTTATATGACATAGCTGGCTTCTAAATATGAGGTATTTTCTACAAACATTCACTAAATATAAATTATCTTAAAATGATAAAATGTGTTATCCTTTTTTTACATGACTCGACCATAAAATGACCATTTCTTAAAATATTTTGAGCAGGATTAAACTTTTATTCTTTTCCTGAATATATTCCAGAGTAGACGCTGGATATTAGAAGAGATTTTCCTTCTTTAAATTGGCAAAACTCTGGGAAAGTTTCCAAAAAACGTTCCTTCTCCACATGCAGCAGTAAGACGTTGACTGAACGCTTTCAGAACGAGTTCCTTTTAGGAGCTGCTGCCACTGTTTGCTTGGATTTTACTAGGTAGTTGAACAGAAATCTTTCCAAACTTTTATCCTTTTTCTTTGAATTATTTCCAATTTCTTCAACTTTGTGTGATTTTAGGTATTACTTTTTTTTTTTTTTTAAAGGAAGTGTTTTCATTCTTGCAGCTTGCACCTATTTTACACCACTTTGTGCTGCTATTATTGCTCATCACCTCAGCAGTTATCACTTATTTAGGTTTGTTAAATTTGAGTTTTCTTCATATAAATTAAGTTCATGTTAAAGTGTGAGGATTTGTTTTAAAATGCAACATTAGAAAATATATTTCTAATGGCAAATCTGTTTATTTCCATAAGCTAAACCAAAAGTTAATATCAGGAACGCTTAAATGTTCACACATCTTTGGTTTATTGGTTTATTTCAAGCAGTGACTTTCCACAATACAACAAAATGCCACAAATATACCAAACTCATTTCAGAAATAGTGAAATGCGTTGATTAAAAAAACAAAAACAAAGAAAAAATAACATAAGGAAACATAAGGAATAAAATAATTCTCTCATAATTAGAGATCTTTGCAATACAAAAATAGCCATTAAACCGTCTCAGGGCCAAATTAAGTTTTAGTTACAGAAAAAAATTGAAATTTGGGGAAAATAATCAAATGGGGTAGTATGGTAGTAATGGTGAATCCTAACTACCCTAATAGGTAGTTAGCATTTAGCTGTTGGAAATCTGCAACGCCGGCCCTGAAAGGGTTAATACAATAATAATAATTATGCTTACATTACACTTTTAGGTCACTTTTAGGTAAAGTGAATATTCACTAAAGTCAAATAGTTTGATTTATTGCTTGAAAAATAATTTGAAGAAACAAACGTATGTAATATCACCCCTACTGACTTATATTTTATATTTTGACAGAGTTGTCATATTCTGGTGCTGATAGGAATAAGAGCAATTTTTTTTTGTCAAGAAACAAAATAGTGCTTATTGATTATCCTTAGAAAAAAAAATGAAATTATATACATTACGTGTTGTGAAAAAATACTTTAAATACTATTTCTCTAAAAAAACAAAATGTGTTTGAAGAGTTTTATTTTGAAGGATCAAATGGTGATGGTGGAATCTATATTATTAGCCCTCTGAGATATATAATACATCACCTGATAAATCTTTAAAAAGTAATAAAAAAAAAGAAGCACAGAATGAAAATCAGCACACCTGGAAGTGATAAATAGAACGTACATATTCATGCACCTCAGAGGCTTTAAAGCTTTGTAAAATATGTATCTGCACATCTGCACTGTGCTACTTCCAAGAAGTCTCCCTCTAGAAATTAAATGTAAAAAAGTTGTGGAGTTTCCTTCTTTCTCTTTGTTCTTCCATGATGCTTCATCTCAGAATGACTCAGTAATGTGATCTCTTGCTGTTTTTGGTTCAACAGAATGGCGAGGCGTCCCTCTTTGAGGTGAACATCCGTTACGTCGGCGGGCTTCTTGCGGCGTACTACCTGACAGGAGAGGAGGTGAGTTTCATCGTCTGTGTCTCCATCCAGTCCCTTCAAACGAGCGAGTGTCACCAAGTCTGACAGAGTTGCTCTTGTAATATTTCAAATGTCATGCTCTATTAATTTAACATTAGTAAAAGAAGAGAGCTGTTGAATCTAGTAAATGACTGCTATAAAGTTGCGGTTTTAAAGAACATTTTTGAGAAAAACTTTATTTTTAGAAATACTCTTGTTTATTGTTGAAAGGGCTGCTTAATGTAACCACAACTATTAGTTAGATTTCTTGAGGAAACTTGTGTTTTCCCAAAGTTTTTTCTGTTGTTGAGGATGTTTGGTTATAAAGAAGATTACATTGTTAATATAAGTAAATAATAAAAAGAAAATTAAAGCAGATACAGTTGAGTTTAGAACAGGAGCACAAGACATTTTCTGTGAATTGTTTGTATAATATCAGAACAGTTTTGTCTTTTTCTCTTGTTAAATTTGTTGAAATTGAGGTTTATGTGTGCACACATTAATGGAATGTTTTGCTAAAATTCCTTTTAAATCACTTTTAGTATAAATTAAATGCATTTTCTTAGTTTTTTTTTTTAGAATCTTTAGATCAATGACTGTCCTGCTCTCAATAGACTTAAGTAAGTTAACATAGTCAATGGACTTGAGGCTGTTTTACATTGATCTGTCTGCTCTGTGAGTCAAACAGGTTCATTAATCAACTGGAACTTTTACATCATGTTTGTCTACGTCTGACATCCGTTCTTCCACACTGGAAGCTTTACGTATGATTTTTATATCTATCTGTCAACACATCAGTTTTTCATTAAAAACCTGGAGAATCCAATGCATGTTCTCTCCCAACTTGTCCGAAGGCCGTTTGGTACCAGGCCACAGACACTAATCAGGGGTCCCAAACCCTCCGGACCAGTTCCTGTACCCTGACCCAGTACAGGTTCGCGTCCCCTACTACGTCCCAAAATGCCAAAAGTATTTGACTAAAGCGTCAAAAAGGGAGGAGGAGGGGGCCCAAACTAAACGTCCATTTATGACGAGTTGGGAATAAAAATGTGTAAGAGAAACAGGAAGCAAGTTTGGTTTTCAAAGTAAAAGCTTGTTGTATTTTCAAAATACAACTTTATAAAAATGTATTTCATATTTAAAGTCCCATTCAATAATTCACCTTAACACTGCAGAAAGTTTAGTTTTGGAAGTACAAAAACATCTTTTATGACTCAAAACAAAGGGGGGCCTGATTGCCAAAGTTTTGGATGTTGATGACATGGGGGTGGACGGATTGACTGGGCTGATGGAAAGTAGCTGGGACAGATTCCCCACACAGACATGCCCGTGTAAGTTGCTGTGGTTGTTCGGTGAGATCAGTCAAAAAAGATGCTGTTCTGGAAGCTGTTGCTTTAAATAAAAGTTTGTTTGTAGCAGGTATCGTCCAGGTTAAAGGATCAGAAACTTTGATAAGTTTTTAGCTTTGGCAGAAAACAAGTATGGACGCTCCGTCAACTCTGGAGGATACATAACGATTAAAATTGCCTTCAACGAGCGCACACTACAAGCGGTCCAGTTCATTATCGGCATGTTGTGAAATAACCGGAGGTCAATGTGTCACCGTAATGAGCATCTGGCTGCAGCAGCTTCCCGGAGCGTGCGGATATCATACTCGGCAGCTGTTCTGTTGGTGGATGAGACCGTGCAGCAGCAGAGTTAATGGAAAGAAGATGTGGTGGCACTGAACACTGTCGCTTTAATGGACATTGATTTGCAGGCCACACAGGTTGAGGCGTAAAATTGTCAACCATCAGTGGATGAGTGAAATATGAACACATTATTGGAGCGGAATATTTTTATGAAGCCATTACTCCACATTTGCCTGCCGTTAAAGTCATGCAGAAAATATTCTTCTATTTTGTTCACTGGCCCATGTAAATTTCTATATAAGGCATCTGTAATGATAGTTCCTAAAATGAGAGGGTTGTCACACAAGGACAGCCTCTGCCCACTGTCCTGCTGTGCTTTTGTGCAGCTTACTTTATAACTTTGCTCATTGTGGGAATGTTTAGTAAACATTCACAGAGTCACATTTTTTAGAAGTCTTGTATCAAAACTTTCAGCTTGTTCAGAACATCACTCCTTGTGTTTTTGGTTTTCATAAACTTAGTAGTTTTTGAAATATTGAGCAACATATGCCCCATAGGAAATGAATGAGAGTTTTCAAATTTCATCATTTTAAGTAGATTAGCAACACGCCTTTAAATATATCCTTTAAATATGTTTTCATCTTTTATAGTCATTTTTGAAAAAAATGGAGTTTACCTAATATTTTAGCAATAGGCTAATGCTTTTAACTAATTTAGTTTACTGAGGAATTTTAGGCTATTTTTGGAGATTAGCTAGTATTTTAGCAACAAGCTAGCTTTTTCTTTTTTTTTTTCTTTTTTTTTGCTAATTTGTTATCTACTGATGTAGTTTTATGCTAATTTGGAGTTTAGCTAATGTTTTAGGAACATGCTAACATTTTTGACAAATTTATTTTACTAAGGATTTTTTGGCCATTCTGGAGTTCAGCTAATATTTAAGCAATGTGCTAGCTTTTGGCTAAATTGGCCTCTACTGAAGTTTTTAAATGCTAATTTGGAAAGGTTTTTCTTAGGCTACTTTAGAGTTTACCTAATATTTTAGCAACATGCTAATGCTTTTGACTAATTTGGTTCACTGAGGAATATTAGGCTATTTTGGAGATTAGCTAGTATTTTACCAACAAGCTAGCTGTTTTGGCTAATTTGTTATCTACTGAGGTAGTTTTATGCTAATTTGGAGTTTAGCTAATGTTTTAGGAACATGCTAACATTTTTGACTGATTTAGTTAGCCTACTGAGGATTTTTTGGCTATTTTCGAGTTTAGCTAATATTTAAGCAATGTGCTAACTTTTGGCTAATTTGGCCTCTACTGAAGTTTTTTTTTTATGCTAATTTGGATAGTGGCTAATATTTTAGCAACATGCTAATGTTTTGGCGCATTATTTTATCTACTGAGGTTTTTCTTAGGCTACTTTAGAGTTTACCTAATATTTTAGCAATAGGCTAATGCTTTTGACTAATTTAGTCTACTGGGGATTTTTAGACTATTTTTGATTTTAGCTAGTATTTAACTTTTTTTTTTTTTGTTTTTGGGCCAATTTTACTTTACATTTTCCAGAAATTTAGGTCAACTTCCGCACTCTTTCATAGTTCTTCAATAAAATTTCCAGTCTTTTAGCAAATGTAACAATTTGCTAATAACTTTTGCATTTTCAGCAAATCCCTTCAGTAATTAAAGTAAATTGCATCACCATCTTCAGCAAAAAGCTTCAGCATCTTAAGCGACAACTTTCAGCAAAAAGCATTCACACTAGCATTATCGCGGGTAATGCAACTTCTCTAGTTTTTCTTATTTTCCTAATACATCAACGCCCTTCACTGTTGCGCAGGTATCCATCACATGCCTATCTCGTTCATTTTGTGAGAAAAGGTTACGCACAGCCAGATTTATAGCTACCTGAACCTGCTCCTCTAGATTCTCCCATTAGAGACTTCTCCTTGCAGTCTGCTGTTCCATTTGGATGATAAAACCAACAGATTGAAGGTCTGTCGCTGCCGCAGAGACTTAAATCAGCTGAGACAGTGTTGCAGGAGGCTATTACCAAACTGTGGATGTGGATTGACCAGAGGATATTGGGCAGCTGCTGCTGTAAATGATTGGTAGGGAGTGGGGAATGATTACGGCTCCTTGTGGGACACAGTTTGTCTGAGAAGTGCTTTGAGCAGAACTGCAAGAACACCTGACCATTAATAACCTCCTGTTGTTTTTAACCGTGTGGGATGTACTTTTAATGGGCGTGTTTCCTTGGTGTCCCTGAAGGCTCGCAGTTGGTCTTTATGGACACATCCTCATATTAGATGTTGGGTTCAAAGCGCTCCGACTGCTCCTAGCTTCCTCTTCCATCATTTACTGTCACTTTTTCCTTTCTTGGCTAAATGGCTCAACTTTATTGCTGATTAAAGAGGAAGTAGGTGTGTCTCACTTTTGAATGTAGCTCTGTTCATGACTGCTGTCGTGAACATCGTCATCTTTTGATCTATAGCAAAAGTGTTCCCAGTGGTCTTTTAATTATGATGATGGATGTTTATTTTACTTTCTTTTTTTGGCAAATTCTAAAAACCTTTATTTTCCAGGGCCAAAGTTGTAGTTGTGGTGTGAAAGTAAGCCTGTGCTGATATCCCATCATCCCTTTGTTTATATTCTCTCCCACTAGCTTACAGGCCCTCACAAACCTAAGTAACATCAGCAGTGCAACAAAAATGGTGAACAATATCGGAGCTATCCATCCGTACACTTATGATCCAGATGCCAGCTCAGACGAGGAAACTGAAGCCGTTCACGGATCTATTTGTCTGCAAGCGGAAGCATCAGAAGGGAGCTGATTTCATTTGCTGCGTTGCGAAAGAGACCTTTTTCAAACAGCATTATTTTCACCATCTCCTAATTCATCCCCATCTGAGTAAACAATTACACAGAAATGCAGTTTTAATCTTCATTTTTTTATATATATGTTGTCCTTCGTGAGAAAAATGCTGCTGTTTTTGAATATAAATTAAAAGTAATGTGCAATTCTCAATTTACAATTCAATTTGTAATTTAAGCTTGGAATATGAAAATAATTTTACAATTTAGAATTTAATATGAAAACAAAATTTAGCATGACAATTAAAAAAATAAAATATGAAATAAAAAAACTAAATCAATTTTATTTTAAATTGTCATGGGTTTTTAATGTCATAATTCAAAATTTACTTATGCATTTATTTATTAGTTTATTTCACAAGGACAGTGCACATCACTGCAATGCGCCAGAATTAGCCCAAAAGCTATTTTTCATCCGTAGTCCCTGGAAAGACAATGCATGTTGGAATTTACTTTACAATATTCAAAAATGACATTTCAATATATGGTTTGCTTTAAATTCATTTTAAAGAAACTTCAAATCCATTGCATAATTTGTAATATGCCATGGTGCTTTTGTGTCATAATTCAAAAGAAATCGCAAAACAACCGGTGTATAGTATTTTCATTTATGCAAACTATCAGACGCTCATCAGGCCGGGGCCTATCACCTTCAAAAATGTCTTTCTTCTAATCTCCACAATTGAACAATTAATTCTTTTTCACAAGATTGTTTTGTGAGAGACTGAGTTTAAGGATACACTCCAATGAAAACCATAATTTTGGTGTTTATAACATAATCTTGTAGCATTTGTTTCTCACGATGGAGGACACGTATGAAAAAAATAAGATTAAAATTGCTTTTCTGAATTTTATCTTATCCAAAAAGTTGTGAATCAGGAGCAGAAGAAAAAATTCAGATGGAGAAAGCTTGTAGCTATGTACATTCGGTGAGCCATAAGCTCTCTGTTCCGCTCCATTTCGATGCATCTGCTTACAAACAAACAGATCCATAAACAGGACTGTAAGATATTTGGAAAGAGAGTAAATAAAGGCATCATGGGAAATAAGGGTAGGCTTACTCCAATCCAAGAGTCCTGCCCACAACCCACAGGCGAATTTCTGATTAATTACTTTTTATTTATTAATTTAGCCTAAAAACAGCATCATCATGATTAAAAAAAACCTGGGAACTTTAATGTTTTGTCTCCATGTTCATGTCTAGCATATCCCTGTTTATCATTTGCATGCAGGTAAAGGTGTGTGGCATCAAGAGGTTTTTGCGTCACTTTCCCCCTCAGCGAGAACACTGAACAAAGAAAGTAAAGTGACACGGGGAAAAAGAATGATTTCAATCAGCCTCGTCTGAAAAATTGCTTGTGGGCTGCGTTTAGAACAGCAGGGGGGGGGAGGAAGGAAGCAGCGGCTATAGCAGAAAAGTTAGATTTCATGGTAATTTGTTCATCAGTGATGGAGAAACGAGTGAAGAAAGGAAACAAGCGATCAAGAAATGAAGTAGATAAATGGAGGGCGCATGCATTCATGAGCAGGTAAAGCAGACGAGAAGCACGCTCAAAGAAAAGCTGGAATGGTCACGTCCTGAAAATGTTTAGCTCCTCTCAGAGATCAAAGAAAACAAAATGCAGCATGATATTTTCTAACAACATGAAGGCGGTTTGTGGTAAAAGGTATAAGCAGCTCCTGAAAAGCATTTTTTTATATTTAGGTACCACACTCACTTCATATATTTTTAGTTTACTACATATATTTAACATTAAATAGCATTAGTTTCTTATTTTTTAGTGCTGTTGGTGGATAAAGCGAGAAAGATACACACATCTGAGTTCACTGTGTTAGAAGAGTATTTATAAAACATTTGAAAGTTTTTTTTCTTTTTTTTAAGTTCCCAAAAGAACTTTAGCTGGTCTGTTATTGAGTACTGCCTGAAACTAAAGGCTTCAGCTTCTGTTGTTTTATATTCTTACAGTCAAATCACTCTATACGGCTGAGCTGTTTGTGTTGCATTATTTATATCACGATGTTTCTCACATACAGTTTTTGAGGAAACGTCAGAACAGCAGAGAGAACACTCTTGTACATGTAAGAGATAATGCACTTCAAAATGTGCATTATCAAAAATGTCTGATAATGCACACTTTGAAGTGAATTATCATTATGGTCATATAAAATAAATAAATAAAATAAATCATATTTTAAAATGATGGTTTGGAATGTCATCTAAATGAGAAATTATTAGGGGTTTGTATTTTTTCTCTCACATGATTAGACGTGTATCCCTATAAATGATCCACAAATCGATTAATGAAAGGTTCAACTTTGTAGCGATACAATACAGTCCAATTATTTTATCTATAGATTTTTATTGTTCTTTTAGTGTTTAAAACTATAAATAAAAATGCATTTTAACGGAAAAACTAGTTATTTTGGGGGGGCCACTTTTAATCTTAAGCAACAAAAACAAAAAGTGTTTGACATGACAGCTTCAAACATTAAAACCCGTCATTTTGGGTCATTTAGATTTTTTTCTTCGTTGTGGTTAAATGAAAATGTAATTAATTTATACAGGTTTTGTTTAAATATCTGTGGGGAAAAAATGTTAATTATTTACAACACACATCCATCATTGTGGTTTACCTTCAACCATTTGTAAGTTATTTGACTTGGTAGAAACAAGCTTGTGATTGGATGCTTTTGTTTGCATTATGTGCACATTTTAGTGCAAAGACAGTAGAGAAACAACAAAAAAGTTTGACAAAAACTTATTTTTTTTAACTTCTTGGTGGATTTTGTGCTTCTTCATCAATATAATCTTGTTCGTATCTGTGGTTTTCAACCAATACTGTTGTTACTCTCTGTACTAGATACGTGTTTCAATCTTTATCCTTAAAATCGCTAAAGGATTAAAGTATTTACCAATTTTTCAAATTGACTGACACGACATGAAAACCTCTCAATCCGACTGAAGGACCATCGCAAACATGACCCAAAAATCCCTCTGCCCTTCAGACAAGTTATCTGAGCCATTCTTGTTTTGTTGTAAAAGTTTAAGAGACACCAGGGAATTGAAGTCCGTTTTAGAGCTTAGCACAAGTTTCCAAAGGCAATTTATTTTATTTATGTACTGAAAGTCCTTCATATCATATCACTTATTTTTAATGTCCATTGTGATGAGAAAACAATGCAAACAGTTTTAAACTCATCTGTCATTCCACAAAGTCAAAGTCATAACACTGGCAAAAAACTTGCTGCATTAAGATGCTCCACCATCTATAAAAACTCTTAAAACATCCAAATATGCTTAGTCGTTCAAAAGAATGTTCTTTTTTCTGCCCCAGACGGGGCATAATCTTCCACATGTATCAACAATACACGCAAGCAAAGAGCTACACAATTCCTCTCATATTCTATGATTGAAATATTGTATTTTCAACCTGATTAAAGTTTTTTGTTTACAACCTTTTGATCTACAGAACAATTCAATGTCTTTAAATTAAGAAGACTTTGATGGGCTTGTTCTTGGGAAATCCCCCACATTCCCAGATGAAACCGGTCTTCTCCCATGTGTGACTGGATATTTCTGTCTGTGTGAGATGAGAGATGCGAGAAGAAAGACAGGCGGATGGAAGGATGGAAGAGGAACGCAGTGAGGAGTGCAAATAGCTGGAGAGACACAAGAATCGAGACAGTTGTAGAGAAAAGTCGGTAATGTGTCAAAGTCAAGGTCCACGGGCCGGATCTGTATTATATCCGGCCCTCCAGATCATTTAATGTTCTTGTTATTAATGGCCCGATGTTATCTTGTGCTAATTTTTAACTTGGGTCATTTTGACAAAACACATTTTTATGTCAAGTAAAATATTGAAAGTTTAAAAGTTTAAAAAATTGGCATTCTAGTAGCTTTTTGGACTATTTTGGCATTTACTAAGATTTCTTAAGGCTATTTTGAAGTTTATCTAATATTTCAGCTACATGCTAACTGTTTTGGTAAATTTAGGCTTTTTAAAAAAATTTTAAGGCTGTTTTGGAGCTTAGCTAATATTTCAGCTACATGCTAACTGATTTGGCTAGCTTAGGCTTTTTTCAGTTTTTTTAGGCTAATTTTAAGTTTAGCTATCTTTTCAGCTCAATGCTTGCTGTTTTATTTATTTATTTGTACGGTTTTAGGCTAATTTTAAGTTTAGCTAATATTTTGGTGGGTGTGTGTTTTGGATTTAGGCCCCATTTGCAATTTTTTTTTTTTGTCTTTAGATTTATTAATTTCTGGTTGAGTTTGTGTGTTTACTTTGCTACTTACATTTCACTAGAGGATTTTATGTGGTACGGGATGTCTTTTATTTTGAAAGAAAATCATGTAGACCTCCAAAGTATTAGTAACTGATTCATATTTGGAAAAATACTGTTTTCTCTTTATGTATTTCACATATTTTCCCCTGCAACTCTATCTAAAATATTAAGAAATCTTCATATGAAGCATCACTGAACATGGATAATATTTAATGTTAAGTTTTGTATGTGCCCATTAATGCTCACAGAATTCTCATAATCAAATTAAAAATAAGTTCTATGAACCCATAAAGTTCACTTTTAAAAGCTTTTTTTTTTTAAATTTCTGCAATAGTCACATTTTCTGCAACCCTTCCAGGGCTTAAATCTTCAGCGCCCACAGATTTTTAAATTTAGGAGACAGTTCATGTATTAAGGCAACAAATCTTACTGTGATCGTACAGACTTTTCCTTTTTCATATAGAAAAAATTTCTTTTTTCATCTTTATGGTTTACAATTACATTTTAAAACAAAAAAATAACTTTTTTTTGATTTGTTATAGTGTTATATCCACTCTGTCTTGTTCACTCTTTCAATTTATTTCTGCAATGGGATACAATTTTATTTTAGATTGTGTTTCGGCAGCAAATTCAAACAAAGTTTCATTTGTTTCTTTATTCATGCCAAGTCACAAACATGTAAAATAAAAGCTGATTGCAAAGATGCAAAGAGGGAGAGAAAAATAGAGTAAATGGTTAAAGGATAACAAAAAATGCTGCTTCCATTTTTTAGCTTTCACAGTTTAATTTACATTTTTTCTTGTTTCCCAGAGGTAAAAAACACCTTTTCCTTTCATTTTGATGGTCTGAAGAGCAACTGCTAAAGCTGTAATGTCATGATACTAAAATCATTATTTATTCATGTGCTTCTATTTTAATCTTGCAGCTCTTATTTTCTGCCACACCTTGGGACATCAGTGTCCTGTTATGCAAAACTCTTTGCTAATAAAAGCTCAGAACTCAGGTAACCTGCTTAGTCATGAGGAATGCTAGACCACACAACACCTTCTGGTGATGTTTTTTTATCCTGTTTGACCTCCATTCCACTGTCCTGCACTTACACATTTGCTTCAAGCCAAAAATGCCAGCAACTATATGCACCTGCCACATTTTTCACTGATTTCTCTGGACTCTGTGCCCCAGATTCAGGCACGTCCTGAATTCACATTTTCCTGAAACTGCAGTGTCATGTAGTGCAGAAAAAAGTTTTTCTCTTCTTCTGTCAGTCGTTATTTACAAGTCAGAAGTGAGTTCCTTGTTGGTTTGAGATTTAAGAGGATATCAGAGCCGGGAAACCCTGGATCTTATACCCGCTCTGACATCCTCTTAAATCTCACGGATTACTTTTTTCAAAACATCTGAAACGGTTCTTTGAATATTGTTGGTGAGAATTCAAATTTCACAAAGCGTTTTATGTGCAAAGCCAACCTTTGTGTTCGATTGTAAGCACTTCCTTTTACCACCCAAGGCAACAGCACCACCGGTAATCCTCCTGGTTGTGACGGTCTATACGCATGTAATGTGTTTGGTTTCAAATGCACTTTGTGTGTTGTGCACATTTGTCAAAGTAAACATCATGATAGAGAAAGTTTAATTTTATTTTGAAAGGGTGATCAAATTCAGGATTGTTTTGAAATTAATTGATTCTGACCCGAATTTTCTGCAAATTGTCAAGTCTTTAATCCTGTAGAGATAAAATGAACTAAGGCTCTTTTCCCCTTGGTGCCTGAATGTATTTTAAAACACAAAACTCCCTTTTGTCATGTATAAGCTAAATTATGGTAAGTTTGATGTATATTTCCATCATTAGGCACCAAGGGGTTAAAATTTGTCGTTCTTCTTAGGTTAAAGTAAAACACAAATGTAATTTAAACTTACAACGATCCCTCTAACTCCCCTGCATGTCCCCGACTTCCTCGAGATGGATCCTAATTAGCATGACTAAGTGAAAAAAATAATTGGGTTTTTCTTTGAATGTTGCAGCTAGAAAGAACTGTAGGAGGCGTTATCTCCTCTACTTTTCTGCAAGTTGGTCCGGTGCATCATTGAAAAAGACCGAGTCTTTTCTATAGCAATTAAGAAACTCAACAAACGTTATCATGGCAGACACTCTGAGGCTGCAGGTCATTTTATACATTTGTGAACGTTGTGAACTACAACCTCGGAGTTACCTTATGAGATTCTACTTTTCAGGTCAAATTGACTTTAAAGGTTGATTGAAGAAGGGAGAACTCTGTTTCTGCACATAAATAACTAGAACTCATATGAGCAGATGCAAGTATTAACGAATCGCAGGGGGAAAAGCGAGCGGTGTGCTCCAGTGCAATCAGGAATACTCTAATCGGTGTGTTAGGGAGATTAAACAACCCCACCACAAAAGAGCCACTACCGCCGCTCACCTGCACTGGAGAAACCTCCTCTTTGAGACTGAGGTCCCATTCTACCACAAAGGAACAGAACGCCTAAGAGCCACACCGAGGTCCCACCACAACGAGCAACAGGACATATAGTGGAGCAGCTAACTCAAAAAATCTTTCGTTTTATGATACAAGCATGAAATTTGGCTGAAGTACTTATAAGACACCAAATTTTAAGAAAAAAGTGCTAGCCACTTTAAATTCCAAAATGGCGGCCATTTTCCAAGATGGCCACCAAAGGTTGTTGGTGTAATGAGTTACATTGAAAAAATATGAGTACTTCATCAGGTAACTTGACTGCCAGAGGCTTTGTGTTGCACAAGCCATTATAGGGCATTTTTTAGGCAGAAAGAGCTCATCCTCACTGCCACCCTGGCATTAGCAGTCCATTTTCGGGGCAAAAAACCATTGAAAACATCATCAAGTAAACTATTTTTATGATATTCTGCCAACTTTACTGCCATGGCGGCCATCATGAAAAAAATGGCGGCCATATTGGATTTTTGTGTGGCTAGCACTTTTTTCCTGTAACTAGACCCAGAGAGTATAACTGTACCAAATGTCATGCTTGTATCATCAACTGAACGATTCTGGCTAAAAATGACACTAAGGTGCTCCACTAATAAGTTTACATCAACATTTGCATCTGCTTACATGATTTCTTTGCCACGTTTCTGAAGCACGAATAACCTGAATTCCCCATCAGCACATAAAACAGTTTAGAGCATCTTCTAGCTTTTAACGTCCCTCTCCAATCATCTTTTGATCTCTTTTCAAAGTGTTTTTCGGCAAAATCAAAAAACGTGTCAATTTCTTGGATATAGTTTGTACATCACAGCAGGAGGAGTTGATTCGAAAGGGCCATTAGCACGGAAGTAAGCCTCGACTAATATCCCATCATTCCTCTGTTTACACTCTCTCCTGCTAGTTTTCAGGCCTTCACGACCCAGAGCTTGTTCAGACTCGTGAACAAAAGAGTACACAGGAAACCGCAAAAACCCAAATGCTTGGAAACATTGGTAACGTTAGCTTAAATGAGTGTTATATTAGCGCTTTCTGATATCGTCATCACTTTCTGCTAATTGGTGGCAACAGCGACTCCACTCCAACCGGTTTGTTCCACTTTTCAATGGATTTACAACAGATGGGAGCGCTCAAGAGGTGTGGTCTGGTACTGTTTCATAGAACTATTTTACACTGGAAACGCTCAAAATACCGGACCGGACCGTTCAGTAGAAAAAACAAGGCTTTGTTGCGTCACAAAAGAGCTTTTTCAAAGCGTCTTTTTTCCACTTACTCCTGATTCATCCTTATTTAAATAAATAAATACTCAGAGAA
Organism: Oryzias melastigma; assembly: GCF_002922805.2. Classification (NCBI taxonomy): domain Eukaryota; kingdom Metazoa; phylum Chordata; class Actinopteri; order Beloniformes; family Adrianichthyidae; genus Oryzias; species Oryzias melastigma. Next base: position 2,075,179 of record NC_050527.1, read on the forward strand.
GCAGTTTTAACTTTAAATTATTTTATTTATGTGTGACCTAGTTGATAACATTCTTAAATTTATGTACAAGGCACACAGGAAATGGCAATTTACAGGCTGAATTCAGTAAAAGAAAAAATCCTATTGACTTATAAGGACATGAAATATTCAGAAAACCAAGATTTAGAGCCAAAGTATTGGAGAGATCTGTTTCAGTGTACAGTCCTAACATATGGAATAAACTGGACAAAGAAACTAAAAATACAAAAATGATTGCTGGCTTTAAAAGTATTATTAAAAGTGGGATGTTAAGCAAATATGATAGATAATATATAGAAAAATAATTTCATTAAACTTGAAGTAGTTGATGCCACTGTGTAGTTAAATATGATTAAATACGGGGTTTATGTTGATACCTATGCCTTCTGCTCATTTATTAACTGTTAAAATGACGTTTTGTATTATTTTGATGTTATATATTGTTATTATATAGTAAAAAGAACACAAACCTGTGAAAGCATGACCAGGAGATGTTCCTGTGTGAGCTCAGAGCTGTTTGCATTGCGTATCTTTATCTCCTGATTACTAACTCAGTGGTGTAAAACATTCATGCTCTTATTTATTTATGTATTTATTTATTTATTAGTGTTTATTCTGATCAAACAAACAGACATCCACATCAGTTTATTTGGAGGCCAGATGAAGGAATGATCCAGTGGGACTTGGTCCAGGAAACTGGAGTCTGACTCAAGCGTGAGACCATTGTTTTGATTTAGCTGCCTCTTGCAGTTAAGTTCAAGCTTTGGCACGAAAGCTATAAAGATAATGGTCAGAAAACAATCTGGTCTGGAAGTGCGATGGTTGCAACCCCGGAGCAGCAGATGTACAGGGAGTTCATGTATCACGTACAGCTTTCTGTGCGGCTGCCTATGCATTTTTATCAGTTCCTGGCCTCTTTTTATTTTATTTTTTATTTTTCTGAAGAGCTGAAAAAGCTGAAAAGTGGTGTGGGAGGAAATTTCATTTCCCAGATCAAAGTGGATCATCGTAATCTCACAGTAACCTGGCTCACTCCGGGCTGGAGGCTTACCGTCCAGGGAAAGCGCCCCGTCCCAAACCCCCATTCTGCCTTGTGTACAAACACCTAATCCTATTTGTGCCGAGGTAAAAGAACTGCACTCAGCTCCATTCACACTTCTCTCAGTTTTACTGTGGAATTAAGAAGCACTGGGTAAGAACAGCATCTTATTACCAGCAGCTAATGCGTGAATGCATTATAGCTTGTTGAAACATTACATGCATCGAAGCGTGCAGTTATTTAGCACTTATTTGTGTTGGTGTACAATCACCTAATAAGTAACTCGTTGAATAAATCTGTCACTACATGCAAAGATGACTTGTTTTCCAGGCCTGCAGCCAAACTGAGCTTCTGATGACGCGTTTCTGGGATTTTGAAGCACCTCTTAAACATGCAAGCTACTAAAGAATCATTTCTCGTCTTCAGTCTTTTTGATGCATTTCCTTCTTTTTTTTTACAATCACAATGCAAGTCTCGTTTAAGCTCTTTAGTTTGTCTTTTCAAACATTCTGGCTGCAGTAATTGCACCCAGCTTAAGAGAAGTTTGGCCGAGGCCCAAATGAGCCCAAACTTCAAGCAGTTTCAGAGGGGGATGACATTTGTGCATGTGCTCTGTTTGTTTTAAGCAGCCTTATTTTTGTTCGGCTCTCAATGCCAGTCAGAGAGGATGAAACAAATGCCAAAAAAAAAAAAAAAAAAAATCAAATCCCGGGGATCATTATGCTGTTCCTAATGATGTCAGCCTTGTGCCATCCAGGCCTTTTTACTCAGACACTTCATGGCTCACAGCCCGGGTGTCTGTTTTTTTTATATCATCCTCCCTGGTTCTCTTGTTTTTTTTTCTCATTAAATACTCTAAACACTTTTTTTTAAATACGATTGTGTTCTGTAACTGACTTTTACATGACAAGTGACTAAACTGGCTTTACAGTCAATTCATACACGTGTTTATACATATTTTCTTGAAAAAAAATCCAAAATGCAATTTAAGTCATTCAAAAACATTTAAAATGGTAGTAAGATTTTTTTTTTCATTTTTTGTCAATTTATATTTAAATTCAAATTCACTTTTGAGTTGGAAGGTGTGAAAACGGGTTGGTTTTACACAAAATGAAGGTTGATTAAGTGGTTAATGGATTAGCTTTTAACCCAAAAAAACAAAAACATATTGATCTCAATTAGCGGTGACAGCGGCTCTTAACTCCCTGGAAACTGAACTGTGTGATAACAAGTGGCTCCGTTGTTCAGTAAAGTCTCAAGAGTTAAAGCAGGTTTGAGGACTTCGATAAAATCTTAGGATTTGTAAAATTCATTTTAAATGAATTAGTACAGATTATTTCAATTTTACGTCATTCTATTATCATTTTTGCATATTTTTAAATATAAAATGTTTTTGAATGCATTTTTTTCTCAAATCATTATACATTTAATGAATTCATTAAAAAATCACTTTTTTTAATTAAAGCTAGGTTTTAAAAAATCTAAACTG
>NC_050527.1:2077803-2106920 GCF_002922805.2 Oryzias melastigma
TCCAAGATGTAATTGTGTATTCAGTCAGCATTGACCATAAATGCATTTTATTCAAAACAAGGCCCTGAAGGACAGCATTGTGCGGCAGCCTCTCTAAACACGAGCTGGAAAGTTGTGAGCTTGTACCTCCTGTGTATGTTTGTGTGTCGTCTGTATACAAAACAATAACTCTTTACCAAATAGGGACATAAAATATGACATTTCACTCTGCAGACTGTCTGTGTCAGAAGTCTGAACATGGCTGCAGAACAAACGAGCGAAGGCAGGAAAAAGAAAAGAAGGGGGCATCTAAGCTGTTTTCAAATGGATTCTGGGCGAAAAGAAGAAAACTACATCTGCAATAGTGCCACACAGGCAGAATGACAACAACATGAAAAATAGTCCAATTCACACCAGGGGACCAAGTCCATCTTACTGAATTCCATTTAGCTGATTAATGTCTCCTTGGCATTCCCAGCGGTGCAACACTGTACAAGCTGCTGTGGCTTTTCAATTCCAGATGTAATGGAGTGGTTTTATGACGCCGCATCGGCTATTAATTAAGGACATAAAAAGCTGCACATTAATGGGGAGACAGGTTAGAAAGTCTACATGCAGGAGTCAATTAAAGATAAAGAATATATAATTTTGTGGCGTGCGGGAATTGAATTAGTCGAGCATTTCTCCACTAAACAAAATGCTCATCAAATCAGAGGATCATCACCACAGCTGGTTTGAGGGTTGCTGAGATAGTAAAGACAGGCGGTGGTGGCATTGATCCTGTTCTTCTGATGCTGAAAGAACCGTTCTACAACACAAACATGCGCCTCCTAGCACAAACACACATCCTAAGCTGCTGGATGATTTAAAATGAGCAGTTTTGGGTGGACTTTTGATTTATCGGTTGCTAAGACTGATGGGTAATTTTGTCTCTTCTTGCCCACTGCAGTTGGGATAGGCTTCAGCTAAGCACCCCTAAAGTAAATGGATGGAAATATGAACACATTTCCATCCATTTCAGTGTCAGTTATGTTGTTGACACATCTGTGTCTCTCGTAATCGTCTCCACATCTGTTGTTTTTGAGTTAGTATTTCAGCTCATGCTAATTCCTTCCAACTCCACTCTTAAAATCCTTTCATTTACGAACGTTACAAAATGGCAGCTGCTTCTTTACAACCTGGTTGGACAGCTTTTTTTTTTGTTTGTTTTTCCCCCAGGCTGATGAGGTGATTCTAACCTCTAAATGCAGCTTACAGATGTTCTGCAATTCATCTGTGCACGTCCAAATGCTGCTTCGGTTTACTTCTAAAGTTTGTGGTCTTTCATTTGCATATTTTTACTATATAAATGCATCATCCCGTCTTTAGTTTACATCTTTTTGGGATGGTGCACAAAAGATTACTTCAGGATAGAGTCAGCTCTGAGGTAGTTGTGTTTCAACTGAGAAAAAAGAAGTTGTAAATAGAATTGCCTTGAGGTCGTTTTTTTTTTGTTTTTTCTAAACTCCTCAAATCTCTCTGTTTGGGTGGCAGCAATCCTTCTTTATAACTCTTATTCTTTATTCCATCATCAGCAAATACACATTAGAGCTTGGCTCCATCACAACGTAGAGTCTAATAAACAGTGACATATTGATGCCCACTTTGATTTTGGCTCTCCTTAAATGAACTTTTTTCCATTTCTTTATTGGATTTATGTCTTTTTGTCACCGAGTGCAGCCAGTTCAAGCACAAACTCCCAGATGGCTTTCAGTGTATCAGGATACAGACCTTAAATAAAAAATCCACTTGTCATCTGATGTATTCTTTCTCTAATCTTTCTTATCTGCAGCTCACTAATAATTGTGTGAATGTTTGGTCAGCACTCACACTATAGTGATTCTCCTGCTCCTTTCCGTTCATTTTTCGGCAAGTGAAAACTCAATCACACTTTCAGCAATTTAAGCAATATTGACATCAAAACGTTCTCCTTGTTCAGGACATTACTGCTTGTATAAGTCGTATTCATAAACCTAATAGTTTTGGAAATATTGAGTGAATTATGCCCAATAGGGAATAAATTAGAGTCTTCAAAATGCAAAATTTTAGGAAGATTATCAACAAGCTTTTAAATATGTTCATGGGCTATGTTTTCATCTTTTATAGTAAGTTTAGCTAATATTTTAGCAACATGCTAACGTTTTTGGCTTATTTGTTATCTATTGGGGTTTTAATAGACAAATTTAGGCTTTAGCTTCTATTTTAGCAAAACAGGCTAATGTGTTTGACTAATTTAGTTTTCTAAGAATGTTTAGCCTATTTTGGACTTTAGCTAGTATTTACAACGAGCTATCTTTTTTTAACTAATGTGGCATCTAGTGAGGTTTTTTTCTGCTAATTTGGAGTTTAGCTCATTTTTCCCCAACACGCTTACGTTTTTGGCTAATTTGCTACTGAGGTTTTTATAGGCTAATTTAGAATTTAGCTTCTATTTTATCAACAGGCTAACATTTTGACTAATTTAGTTTACTGAGGAATTTTAGGTCATTTTTGAGTTTAGCTAGTATTTAAGCAACAACATTTTTGGCTAATTTGACATCTACTAAGGTTTTTGGGGCTAATTTGGAGTTTTGCTCATATTTAAGCAACACACTAATTTTTGTTTTTCTTTTTTTGCAGAATTGCTATGTATTAAGAATTTTTAAGTAATTTTAGTACCAATTTTTCAGAAATTAAGGTCAAATTTGGCACTATTTCATAGTTCTTTGATGAAATTTCTAATCTTTTAGCATATTTAATATAGCTTTTGCATTTTCAGCAAATCCCTTCAGTAATTAAAGAACATTGTGTCACTATTTACAGCAAAAAGCTTCAGCATCTTCAGCCACTTTGAGCAAAAAACATTCACACTAGCATTATCGCAGGTAATGCAACTTTTCTAGTTCTATTCAGTTATTTGTCTGTCAGTAAAGACGGATTGATTTTTATAAAACTTCACAGTTTGAATTAAATTCTCACTGTGAGTGTCTTCACTTGATTTGATGCTCTGCATGAAATGTTTCTGATACCCACAATCTTGAGGTGTGCTTTGAGTCTGTGAAAGCAGACAGGCAGAGATGACTGAAGGCTCTCTGCTGTTTTCAACATGCAGCTGGTGAGTCTGTGTGCCACGGTGGATATCCTCTTTGTCCCAAGTCTGATTGAAGTCAGAGAAGACGCGTAGTGAGGGCAGCGCTGTTTTAGTTTGAGTCTTTACACAATGTGAACACAAACTGCTTCCAGTTTAAGGAAAGTCTCATTCTTTGCAAAATGTCGATGAAGGTTCATATTTATCCAGGTGACGTCTTGAAGTTGAATCATTTCATCCAATCTTAAATTCTTCTTCTTTAAATTTAAAGGGCCTATATCATGCTATTCTTAAGTCTCTCAGAGTAAGCTAATGTCAATATGATAATATATGACCTTTTGCCCACTAAAGAACAAATTATTTATGAAATATGAGTTATTTCTGTGAGCTATTTTTCTACCCAGAAGTTAGACGGCTCAATCTCTGAGGCTCCGCCCATTTCATGACATCATTCTAAAGCCGGTCTCTGCAGCGTGTCTGCATTTCACCCATAAAAACAAATAACATTTGAACTTTTTAATAATGAATATGCCGCAGAGAATATGGGTGTGTGTTACCCTGGGGGTGGGGCTAGCAGCACTGACACTTCCTGAAAGAGGCTGTTGCTACTTGTCCACGTCACAATGTGACGACCTACTCATTTGGAAGGGGCTGGTGCTCAGAGCGCAGGGTTTTAGATACATTTGTAGATCAAAATACAGATTTGGTGTTGTTTTTCACAATGAATTAACTTTATAATCCACTTTTCATTCTGAATCAAAGAAAACTAAAGAGGTTAACTTACTTTAAGAAAAAAAAATATATTAATTTATTCTTCAATTCAAATCAACAGAATTTAAGCTTTAAGATGATTTAGAGGGAAAAATTAGAGAAATGGGGAAAAATTGATCATTCCTGTTCAGTGAAGCTATATGTTTTATTTACCAGTGATAGCAAAACAATATGGAATCATGGGTAACACAGAAAAATAAAATACTTTCTTACATCTTATGATCAATAATATCCCAATCTTCCCCAACATTATTTGTGTGACATCTGTGCTAAACTGGTCTTCAGAAACCCATGTGTGTTAACACTTTATCACCGGGGACAGCAACACAACACGCGCTCTTTAACGTACCCTAAATATGTGTCCATTATATTTACTTATTTATTTAAAAGGGGACAATGCAGTTTAAAAGAAAACCACATGATAAAACAAGACAAAACATATGGTTTAAAAAAAGCCAGAATTAGCCAAAAGGCTAGTTTTCATCTGCGGTCCCCTGACCGTGATGACCATGAATCAGTTGATTCTGTCATGGAAAAAAAATGACCTTGTGTGCCACTGGGCATAAACATTTTGCATTGTGTAAGGCTGGTTACTATAAAAATGTTATCTTTTTCAATTACTGTGACCTTTAAAAATGACAAGTTCATTCATATTCAGACAACTATTGAATTTATTGACTTCAGTTTGTGACTTTTTCTTTACAAATGGAGATTGTATTGGGTTTTCTTTTTTTTTACCGTGTTTCATGCTTTGCAATTTTTTAAATTTTTTTACATGTTTGAATAAATCTAAAGTTGACTTTAAATTTTAAATAAATACACATTGTTCTTTGAAATAATCATGCTAAGCAAAACCTTTTTTTTTTTTATTATTTCTACTAATTTTTTCCCCTTTTTCTCTTTTTAAAGTTTCTTGGTTTAGTGCCAGCGTATAATGTGTGGTCGTTTCATTCACCTGAAAGAGCTATCTATAACTTTTTTCCCCAGAAACCTGAGATTTTACTCAAACTGCAATTCTAAAGTACCCAGCAGCCGTTTTCTGACTTGTTTGTCATTTTTGGAGTTGTTTCCTGTCCTCTTTTTAGGAGTGCCATCGGGTACTCGAGACATTTTTACTACATTCCGCTACTCACCTTAATCTGCAGGTACGAATGAATGCTGAGTTCAAAAATAGATGCTGTGATCACTCTCCGGTGAAGGCGCAATGAATCCATTACTCATGGTAGCTTACAAATAGGATTAGAGTGCATTCTGACAGTTGTAGCTGAAAATAAGTTTGATGTATTATTTAATATGGATGTGAGCTTAAGCTCACAATAGTCCCAAAGGAGCAGGTGAGCACGTCAGGTTTATTAACTCGACAAAGAAATCACAACTAGGCTTTTCTAAAAAAGTAGGGCAATGCTACCTTAGCAGTATGATAGTTAATCACTTGATGACAGCAGCCAGGTGGTGGTTGTCACGTTTTAATTGTTGAAATGACTGAACACTTGTGTGTGTGCAGAAGAAAAATTAAGCAAATTATTAACATGGTGTGATTTTGGAAAAGACTAGATGGAAAATGTGAGTTGGAGGAAAAGGATTCATTTTTATTAGGCAGGAAAATAGACAAACTAACACTGATTTTACTAAGTGATTCCTGAGCAAGAAATCCCATAAAACTGTTGTCATTGGTGTAAGTATGAGGGATTGAATTACAGAAAAGAAGTGTGAAAAACCAATAAGTTTATTTATAGAACAAATCTGCTAAAAATATGCATATAATCCAATTAAATCAATACATTTACTAAAAACATGTACATAAAACAAAACAAAAAAACAAAACGATTTTTAAAGATCAGCAGTAAAAATCCAAAAGGAAAGATTGAAAACTTAACAACTAAAAAAGTTTTCTTTTTGTTTTTTAAGTAAAATAATTCAACTGAATGAAAGAAAAGTTGTCCCGTTTCTCAAAAATACATGAAGGGTTGTGTTTCCAGAGATCGGGCTGGGTTGATAAAATCTATTAATCGATTTCAGCTTAATAGATTAATCAGTCTAATGCATAACACTAAAGTCCGCTAGCTTGATGCTAACGCATAATGGGATTTCCTATAGGACGGCTAATGCTAACACTCGGTCAACCTAATATATTTAAATATATTTTTTAAAGTAACGTTTTGTGGTCAAAAGCGCAATTTTTTGCTCATACTTTGTTCTTCTGGAATAAGGTCTAATTCTATAGCATGATCGCCACCTAGTGGCCAAACTGAAACACCCTCCAGGAGAGGCAGAACAATTGTTGGAGCTTCTCTGAGAATCCATGTAACACTCTATAGTATTAACAATCTCATTATTATTTCACTTATACATTTTACAGTATGTAAACTGTATCAAATTAATATGGAAATCTTTAAAACATATATATAGATTATTAATGTATTTCTAAACAAAATTGAATTGAATCGTATGACTCGAAAGAATAAAAAAAATGGAATTGAATTGATCCAGGCTTTGGTGAATATAATCAAATTGATTCTGGAAATGTTGAGGGTTAATGAAGCATTCTAGTTAATTGGATCAAAACTAGATATAGATGCAGAAAATAAAATGAGAGGAAACAGCATTTTCTGTGTAAAAAAGACCAGATTGATTGTTATTGTGCCAAGTTAATCCGATTATAAACTTCACTTTGTCCGGTAGTAAAAGCGGGTTCTCCAGTTCTAGACTAGTTCTAGGCTAAAGGAGTTTGCAGACTGTCAAAATGTCACCCATGGTAACGGCACATGATGGGAGGAGCCACACGCAGTTTCTTCAGCCTCTGAAGGAGGGAGATTTATTGGTGCCATTTTTTCCCGAAGATGTTTTGTGTGTTATTGTGAAAGGTCAGCTTAATGTCAGTGGTGTTCCTGCAGTACTTGTAGCTATTAACCCCCTCTGCAGCCTCTACATTAAGTGTCAGCTGTGAAACTGGATCAGCCTTTTCCTGCAAGTCTTTGAGGAGTTCCTTTGTCCTCCTCATCTTTATCCAGAGAGGATTCTGCTCACGTTATTGCTACAACTTAATCCCTTCAAAGTGGGCAAAGCTGTTGAGGTATCAACCACTGAAGTGCCATCAGCGACTTCCCAGGCAGGCTCACACTATTCAAGCAATGAATCCTATTAGGAGACAAGTAAAGTAAGACTGGGGAAAACAGTTTCCTTGAAGGCAGCATTTCTGAGAGCATGGCGCTGACATGCTGCCCCCTTTCAAAATAAGACTAGTATCCAGGGGATCGTGCAAGGACCGATCTGGGTGCTTTAAGAGTGGAGGAGGATGTAGCTGAGGGCATGAAAGAAAAATCTCTGAAACAATCCAGAACAGCAATCCCTGCATCCTCAGCAGAGTGGAGTCACATTTGTGCTGTGGATCAAGAGTGTGTGACAAGAGGTGGAGTCTGACAGAAGTCAGAAATTGCTCTGCTTCTGGAGCAGTCTTACAGTATAAGAAGATATAGTTTTACAAAAAGTGTCCTCACTTCAAGTGAAAGTTCTGACAGATTTGATCAAAAGCCCAGAAAGGAAAAACCTCCTCGGTTAGGCTCATGATTACTGTACAAAATGACTGAGAGCAGGTTGGTCTGTCAGACTGCATGGAATATAGTTTTAGTGCAATGCAAAAGCAGCCAGTTGTTGCCACTGAAAAATGTCCCTTAAAAAAAAATATTTATATAAAGAAAACAAGTTTGTCCCTTGATGAAAGAGAAAAAAATCTACCAGTAGAATTTGTCTTGGAAAGATTTATTGAAATAAGTTGAGATGTTTTGCCATTTAAAGACAAAATGAAATCTTGAAATGAGCTATAAACAAACCTCCTTAGGTACATTGATCTGGTAATTGGAAATACTGTCTTAAAATAAGCAAATATTACTCAAAAAGGCTCAAAGAATCTACAGAATGTTAACTCATTTTCAACTCCAAATATTTCATATTTTGAGCTGTTTAACACGCCCATCTATCTTTATTTCTAAACCATAATCATCTTATAGACTAGAATTACTCATTTTTGGATAAATCTGTCTAGAAAATTAGATACAGATGAATGTTTTTCATGACAACTTTTGTTCTGCTGTTGTTAACTCACAATTCTCATTTTAAACTTTCCAGTTTCTCTAAATTCACAAACAAAACTTCTAGGTAAAAACAACCTTTTTTTTTAAGAAATTTGCTTAAAATGTAGAAATTTGGATTCGAAAATGGTTTATTTAAAAAATAATACAAATACAATAAAAACAACAGAAGTTTATAACTATACAAGGATCTGTTGGATTGGGGGGTTAAACCACCAAATGGTTTCCGAGCGCGGCTGTGTCTGCAGCTCGCCCCTCCCCCAAGGGATGAGTCAAATGCGGAGAACAAATTTCAAACATCTATGTGTGTGACAACTCATGAAACTTTAACTTTACTAAACAGATATATTGGTATAATAAAATTGGTTGGAAAATGTGCATGTCCACTTGTTCTTGTAAATAATTTAACTTTTACTCTTAATCATAAATAGACATATAAGTTCTTTGCATATAGTTCATGACACAATTAAGCTATTAATTATTAAGATTGTCAGAAGAATTATGTTTTTGAGATGAAATAACAATATATTCAAGATTTATTCTCCTAAAACACATCAATAACATCTCACTGACAACAATTCTAAGAAGTTAGTTTGTCTATCAAGTGTAATAAGAAATTTAAACTAAAAACAAGACAAAAATACATTTTCAAATAACATTAAAAAATTAAATAAAATGTGTAAATTGCAAGATAATATTAACAAGAACAGTAATTGACAACCTTAAGAAGAGTTTTAATAAAAAAGAGGCAATTCAAGAACCTCATTTTTTGTAGCTCCAGTAGACAAAAGTCCTCACAGAGCTTTTTAGGAACACATTAAACTTGTACAATAACCATCTAATCCAATTCAATTGAATCCTATTAAAACCAGTAATCAAGTTGGACATTTTTGAACATAATTGAACCTAATGAATAAAAATTGGCCAAAATAATTAAATAAATGTCCTACAGTGAATATTAACTCTGATTAGAGGAGGGGGGAGTTGGCATTTTGCCCGCTTTAGTTGCTGCAATCAGCAGTGCAAAAATGTGGATATTTTTTTTTCTTTCCCATCTACGAAGCTCTCGTGCTGCGTACACACCGGGCATGGGTGATGCGTTCAAGAACATGCAAAATGTGGGCTTCTACCATGTGATGTTCACACTGGACTGTTGCTACCTGATGTTATATAATTCCAGCTGGGCGCAAACTGCAAATCCTGTTTTCTCCTCCATGATTGCTTTTCAATCGACTGGTTCTGTGTTTACGTCACTACCAAATCCAAGCTTCTGATTGGTCAAAGTTTAAATGGTTTGTCTTTCGATGCATGACCAATTGCTACACATATGGTACATAGAGCACAAAGACGGACTAAAAAACTTGCACACTGACAAGTGAATGCAAAAGTTTTGAATATTGAAGCCCAAAACACGCATGTACTTGTGTTTACATAGACTTTTCACTTTTTTTTTTTTAATGCATGTTTCCAAGCCCGGTGTGATTGTAGCATAAAATAACTTGTCTATATAAGTAGATGCTTTAAACTGTGGATCATTAGGCTCCAAACTATAACGCTGAATTGCCGGGGCCGTCTCAGACCTGAACGTTTCATGAACCTGTAATGACGTCTCAGGAGACAAATGGAACCAATCACAGGCGCTGTGTTCAGCTCCACCTGCTCATCCACATCACTGCCTCAAAGTGATTCCACAACATGTCAATTCTCGATGGTCAATTCCTCCGCAGTCTCTTCTTCCCTGGAGCTCATTTCCCACCAATTCCATCATCCGAGGCGTTTTGGGGGCCGAGATCGAGCCAATTCTGGCGAGCACAACATTTCATTCCATCCACAAATTGAACACATGGTGACCTCAGCTTAGTTACCTGTCTCCACATCAAGTCCTGACTTCCTTTAATGCTTGGAGCCCACTGTCTTAAGAACTGTGGCTTCACAATCAGTGTTTGCATAATGATATCAATCAAAGGACTCCCCATTGAATTTGCATGCTAATTTGGGCCTCAGAGAACCTCATCTTTGTGTGATTTTGTTGCCAACTCTCTGATTGCATAGATCAAGTTAACGTACATTGTCTCTCAGTGGGGGTGGGGGTTGGCTCGTATTGATTTGCCTGTCATACAGAGAGAAAATGTCTTTGCAGTTTCCAAGTAGACATGTAGCTTCAAACTGGCCAAGGTTAGCGGTCTCTGGGCAGAGCTCCAGCGTGGGGGTGGAAATGCTTTCTTTTTGTGCCAAAGCTGTTTTGGCACGGTGAAAATCCTCACATTCTGTCGACAGAGAACAGAAAAAGTCTGGCTAAAGTTTTTCTTTTTCTGTGTTTGTGTGTATTCCTTTTAAGATTGGAACATGAAGGGAGAGGCTAAACCAGCAGGGTGACCACACACCACAAAGAAAAGTAAAAGATCCAGAAAGAAGCAACGTAATAGGCAACAGAAGCTGATTGAGGTTTATTATTATCACCGACATGTGTAAACGTTTTCCAATAGGTGGATTTTTGTGACATCCACACACTCAAACATTTTGAGTATTGACTGCACAAATCTTCTGATATTTGAAAGAAGCCATAAATAAATTCAATGATTCAATATTAATTTTGAAACTTGGAACAGTTTGTATATCAGAAAATGTTTTAAACACATCCCATTTTGAAAAAAAAAAGTGATAAAACATATTTAATGTAAAAAAAAGAGATTATGAGACAAGAAGAATAATCTTTTCTCCTCCTCTGAGAGAAAAAAATGACAAAAAGTTAATTTATTATATACCCCTATGTCAAAGATGTTAAAAACTACTGGTAGATGGATGGGCAGAATGAGAGATATTTTAAATTTAATTAAAATATATATATAATTTAGTCATAATATGAATGCCATAGTTTTCGAACTATAAGTTGCTCTGTAGATGATTTCAACTGATTAGAAAACATATTTTCTATTGATTACCCCTTTTAATCCCAAATATTTTTATAAACTAAAGTATGAATTAGAGTTGCCTTTGGCTACAACCTCTGTTGCATGAATTGCATTTGGTGTGAAGACTGAGTGGCGCTTCTTCTTCTTCTTCTGCGTTGTTGTCAGTAGCAAATACTGATAAACACGCCTACCGTACCCTCTAATGGTTGTTGCTATATATATTTTTAAAATCACTATTTGTTGTACCAGAGTATAAGTCTTACCCCTGATCAAACTATGCAAAAAAATAAAAAACGCAACTTATTTGCAGCTAATAAGTGGCAAAAAACACAACTTAAATGAAAAAAAGTTAGACCCACTTATTCGCATCAGCTGCCAGACACTTGAGCCACATTAACCACTGTCTAGAGTTAAACACCGTTTCTCTGCACTCGTCTGAATTCAGACATCTAATAGCCACTTCTTAATCATAATATTCTCCTGTTTAAAGTCTAAGAGAGCACTTAAGTTTCCTCTGCGTGTGACTGCTAATAATGATGTTTTAGGAGATGGTACTCTGGTAGATCACTGCTCCAGGAAGCCTCGGTAAAAGACAAAACTAAGGTGGGAAGCACTATGACACACACAGCAGCTGTGAGACGGTTCACGGCTGCCAAGCAGGTAGCTGTCCTCTCAATGTGACACATGTGCTAACTGGAACTGAGTCCTGCTGGGTCCTACACACACTTAGTCTCACAAACACACAGGTCGCTGCTGTCTGAAAGGAGCAGAAGCAATCCCCAATGTCATTGACAAGGAAGGAAAAAGAAAAATGGGAAGTTAAGATTTCTCTGTGGATCTTTCTGTGGTTGGAGTGACAGCAGGTCTTCCTGAGAGACACTTTAGCTCTGCTTGTGCTCCAACTACGGACCCAGAACATGTCTGAAATTAATACGAGCTGACCAGCAGCCTGCTCTTCCAGCCCAGTTGGGGACAGCACATCTATTCAGGGTGACGGTACCTGTGACTGTCCCAGCAAAGCCGGCATCCTGGCTGGTCTGGGACATTAACAAATGCCACTCTGTATTAAAGCTCTTCTTGATTACAGTTGACTTTGACTTGAGGACGTACAGTCTCTGTCTGAGCCAAGGTGACTTTAACAAAGCACAAACTTCTGCACACAAGTTCTTCACAAGAGGAATTGGAACTCAAGGCAACAAATGTTTGATTTGTTAATAAGCAGGCCCACCGACACGCAGCGACACTTTGCTCTGTGCAGGATTTTCTTTGTTGTTACAGAGCAGCAAATAATTCACAGTGTAGGACCAAGTTAAGCTGATTGTTTTCCATGCACCAATAACTTACGTTTAAACATCTGAGTTCCAACCCACGGCTTTCCACTGATTTAAACAGCAGCCCAGCCTCTCAGCTGTGACAAATCCAGCCAATACACACATAAGCAAACACTTGCATGGCTCACGCTTTTCCAAAGACTGCTTTTTTTTTTTTTTTTTTTTCATCACAGTGTGGCTTTGCTGCCTCACCAACTGAGGACCTCCCGATGCGATCAACAGCTGTGTCTCAGCTGAGCAGCGAGGAGAGGGGTGCCTGGTGGTGCTCTGCCTCACTGTTGCCTGTGGAGGTTGGCCCACCCCCGCGTACAGTTTGTCTTTGTGCTCATATTTCTGCACAAAAGGCCTGTCAGTAATGGCATGTGTAAATGACATTATCTGTCATAGATCTTTGTATGGCTGTATTTGCACCGCAACACTAAGAGAATGTTAAAAAAGACACACAAAAAACGATTCAGTGTCAAGGGACTGCTGGTATTTACATGTCCTTAGGTAATCTGGTTTCTAAGGAAAATTTGGTTAAATGAGAAATCAATGTACAGGTTTGCATATGCAGCTCGATTTCCCTGTCTTTGCTGTCTCACTCGTGAATTATCTTTGCTTCATCTATCTGCTGCTGCCTTTTGAAAGTTGTGTCAGCATCCTTTTTCATGGAGAAATCTGACAAAATTTGATTTAAAAATTGATCTCTAAAAATAAACCAGGTTTCTCTTTTATGTGATATAGAAACGAGGTTATGGGTGCTGTGCATTTTTGGGTTGTCCAGGCCGTGGATGGTCATAAACAGGTTGTATTTTAAGGCAAGAGCAGGTTAGTCTTGCAATTTCCTTGAGGCTCATGCGGCCACCTCAGGGGACGTCATGAAAATGGAATGTACAGTTTAAGATAAATATGTGTATGTGTATAAGTATGTGTAATGATGCATCCACACTGAACGCGGCTGCCGCAGCAGAGGTGTCCAGTTTTAATGTTAAGTCAATATAAAGAAGCGATCTGCCACAGCGTGATTTTGGCAGGGGGCGCAGTGAGCTTGATGCGGCACATCAACCAATCAGGGACTCAGCTTTGGGCACGTGATGTTTTCTAAGGGCAAAAATAAACATTCAGGATGGCGGCTCGATGCGAAGATTTTCGTCATGGACTTTCATCCATTTTATCAACCCACAGGGGGCGTTAGGTTCCCAGAAACTGCCTATGCTGCGGGTCGCTGGGCAGCGGAGCCCGCTCTGCTTGCCCGCCAGCGGTTAGCTGAGCCACCTCGAGTGCCGTTGTAGCGGCCAGGACCGCTCTAGCTTTGTGGGCATGGTGTTTTTCTTACTTTCATCAAGACAAGAATAAAAAGATCCCCTAGTTTTATTTTTATTTCCCCCCTCTTGGGTTGATGCTCAAACTGGACAGAGACTGATGGAAGTAACGCTTTAAACGGCACTCAGATGTAGCTATCACTGCACAAGCGAAGCACACAGAACCCAGAAAGACCCTGAAAGATTTGGTGAAAACAAACACGGTGATGTGCTTGCCAGTGCCTCTGTGGATCTCTCCAGTGTATAAACCCAAGCTACTCGCTCAACATCATCCATGTTTTCCATGATCTGTTAATGACTGAATTACAGAACAACTTCAGTGGTTGGGGTGTTGAGCAGTAAATTTGACGCGCCTGTCGCAGTCGGTGTGAATCCACCATAAAGATAATGTTAGTAACACGCACTTGTGTCGTACATGCGATAATGTCACATGATGTTCTTACACCATTAGTAGGATGTGTATACTAGCCTCTAACTGGGTGTGCTGGTGATATGCAAGTAGGATGCCCTGGTTGTCTACAGTAATTCCCTCGTTTCTAATGATCAGGTTGTACGCCACGAGCAAGCACGCACTTATCAATTGAACAGCACTAACTTGAGCAGAATTTGGTGGGGCAAAAAAAGTGAAAAATATGAACTAAAGTATGTACAACGACTATGCATCTCACCTACTCCCCCCTTACTTACCTTTGCCCGGTGCACAGGTGTTTGCCCACTGCATGCCCATAAAAAAATAAGCATGAACATCTTTGCCCTACAAAGCAATCATTTACATTGATATTTTGTCTGTACAGTACAGGTTTAACCATTTTTTGCCTGTTTTGCTGCAAGGCTGACTGAGCATGTGACACAAGATGGTGCTTGTGAGATCTTGTTGTTTTGGTGCAGTGTAGAGCTGCTCAGAGGCTCAGTGTGCTGTGCTGCCAACTAGCAGTTGGGTTTAGATAGAAACCAAAAGTAAGACGCCGAAGGATGCTCATAAATAATTAATTAAATATAGTCTTTTAGTACTTAATATTGCCAAATGAAATATCACAATATATTACCAAATATTTTTCCCTATACTCCTAGTTGCGACTATAATGCTTTCTCTTTGCAATTGTATCCCATAGACGTTATATATGTTGTATTATACTTTTGGGAACATCTTAAACTCTCCCTTAATTCTTCTTCTTCTTGTGCAAATATTTTTGTCGACTTGAAATTGCAGCCACTGAGCAAATCCCAGCTCCTTTTTTTTTCATCTATTTCCCGTTAAAATGTAGACACACCTTTAATGAGCTGTTTCCACTTTCACACTTACACTGCTCATTAGCCCTGTCAGTTAAAGAAATGAAGAACTATCATTTTACTGTGTTCCTTATCTGTTCTTTGCAACAAATTTGCCAAAATTTACCAAGATCTGTAATATAATGCCAAAAATAGAGCCAAAATTATAACAATAAAGAATCAAACCTTAACTATTTTTGCATCCCCTTTCCACCCTTGCTTGCACTTTCTTTTTTCTCTTGGCTGTAGCTGAGCAGTAACATTTAATTAGCTTCAAAAGACCCCGTCCCATGCAGTATCTATGAGCTGTGACATTTGTGGCAAGGCAGGAATCCCTCAGATGACCCCGGGAGTCTCTCACATTGAGGGTTCGTGGTAATATCACACACCATTACTCACCGTCTTGTAAGAATATTCAGCCTTACATCTTCAGCCCAAAGATATTTCAGTTGCTGTGATAAGTCAAAACTCCAAGGGCTTATCTTATGATGAAGTGTCAGAGAGATTTATTGTTGTTTACGTCGTCGGTCATGCCTTCAGCTGTGTTTTACCAGCTGGTGCAACCAGCATTCCTAATCTGATCGCAGCTTGTTTTATTTTTTTTTATTTTTTCTGTATGTCCGCATCAGAATTCCTGAGCTGTGTTTGCATAAAATAAAGTTGTGTGAGGACAAACGGGACCCATGCTGGCATGTTCTTGGGGGAACTGGCGGCGGGCCAACAAGCAGTATTACGCTGGCGATAATCTCAAGCGGGAAAGTGGAAAAGGTATCAAGTCAAGCATGGCTTTGTTCTGCTGCTACTTCAGGGAGCACAGAAGTCATTTCAGCAGCATTGTAACAAGCTCCGAGCTTGTCCTTCCTTCTTTTCCATGTTGGTTAAGTTTAAATTATTCAAGCTCTATAAATGAACAGCAAGTTGTTGGTTTTAAAAAAAAAAAAAAGTGGTGTTGGGATTTTGAAAGCAGTAGTTTTTGAGGAAGATTAAAACAAAATGTACACAGCTGTAACATTTTGCTTTTTGACCTTCTTTCTCTTTCAACTAAATGACTCACTCTACTGTATTTTTTTTCTCCTGTCTCGCTCGGTCTGAATTCCGCACCTGGGTCTTTTGGCAAAAGCTGAGCAAATCTGTTCAGCCCCCCTAACATTGCTTTGCCTTCAGACTGATGAAGCATGTCCAACACTAAGCAACAATCCTCTTTTCTGACGAGCAATGTGTCTGAACTGCTGTCAGGAGCTGTTGATGTGTGCCAGCAAAGAGAAAGAGGAGTTTCAGCAGGGTGGATGCTACCCCCCACTGCGAAAATGAGTGGAAACGCAGCATTTTCCGCCCAGCTGAAACCTGAAACAGATGGAGCTAGTGAACAGTGCAGCACAGCCTCCGCGGAAACCATAGCAACAGAGAGGCCACAACAACAAGCGTGGTGGGCCAATCACGTTGAGGGACGCAGCATTTTCCTAAGTAGGTCCCTGAGGTAGACTCTGCGAGGATGATGGTCTAATGGATGGAGGTTGGTGCTGAAACAATTGTGCCGATCATTCATAAGGAGGTGGGAAAAAAAAATGTCTTGTGCCCTAAAGGCGTCTCTTTATATAGACTGGTGAATAACCGTTGGAAAGGCTTATGGAGAACGAGCAGGGCAATGCTTCAAGCCATGCCTTCAGTTGATGTTATTATGCATTCACAATGAAAGAGCTGCCTCTGCAGAATATAGAAGTTCAGTCCTTTTATTTTTTTATTCCCCCTATATTCTGGGACTTCATTTGTCATTTCATTTTGCTCCTTAGAGCAGAAGATCAGCAGCACAACAGCAGCCGCACAACTGATAGAGATTAAGTGCCTCACTCAAGGATGCGCTGGCATGCCTGACATCAGGTTGAATGAGAGCCTCGAATTTCCCAGACATCATAAACCAGCTTTTTTTTTTTTTTTTTTTTTCAAAAAGCTGCTTGATTTGAAAGAGTTTTACAGAAAATATTGCTGCAATGTCCAAGGATTTGAGAAAAAAGTACCTGCATGCGTTGCTTGAAAGATCCAATCTGTTAAAGGGTAACCAAACAGGATAGTGGGCCATATGCACGACCTACTTCCGCATTCAGGCTTTAAATGCTCGGTCATTTCCGGTCGGAGCCGTGGGCTATTGTTTATGTGGAAATAGCGGAGTATTTGGACTTTAAAAGATGTCTTTTGGAGCTAACAAGAGTCACTATGAATTATGTTAGGCACATTGTTTGTTTTTATAGTAAAATATCCCAACATAAAAATGCAAAAAGATTTTAAATTGTATTTGTCGTCCTACATAGCAAACTTCAAAGGTAACTTGCTAATGATAATGTTTTTAGCACATGTTTACGTGCGACCAGCTCTGAAACGGATGAACATGTATGTTGGCGACACGTTATAGGTGCAGGCAAGATGCAGATTGCATCATTGATTCGTGTATTTTATGTGAATTCAAAGTTAAACGTCGCAGTATTTAATGAAGTCCTGTTAGCTGTGACGGAGCCAGAGCGTGGGGTGCTGCTGCAGCTCCGGCCGTGATCGGGAACCATTTGGAGCACAAACCCGAACCGGAACCGTAATCCTAACCTTAACCTTTCCTCCGAGTCCATGCAGCCAAGAAAAAAACTTCAGAACTGACTGCAGTATTTAGAAAATTACATGTGAATACCATTGTCACCATTCATTTGGGCTAATGCTAGCTAGCATGAACGACTCGTCTGATTATTGCTGTCTTTATCTTTATGACCCGTTAGTTGTGTTTCAATTACTCAACAGCCACACTCCGCTCTTGGCATCCAACATCGCGGAGAAAGGTCTGCTGTTGTTGGCGTCACGGGGTGACCTCCGCTGCTCTTGGCGTTAGCATCGTGGAGAAAGCTTAGCAGTTCTCGGTGTAGCCAGTCGACCTCCGCCGCTCTTGGCGTTAGCATGGCAGAGTGAGCTCCGCTGTTTTTAGTGTCGTGGGATGAGCTCCAACGCTCTCTGCATTAGTTGGAGAAGCTAAGGTGGCTGATGAGCTCCGCCACTCTCTGCGTTGCGGGGAGAGCTCAAACGGTCACCATGTGAGCTTCATCTCTTGAGCGTGTCAATTGTTCAAAGTTGGGCGTGGCTTTTATGCTGGAGCTCAGAGCATGATGACGTGAGACTTCTTAGACTTACACCAGTTGACAATCACAAAATCCAACTGTAATGCCTCGTTTCAACCTGTAGGGGGCAGCGCACAGATGGTTTTAGACTATAATTTCAGGAATTAAACAAGTTTATTATAAATTGTAAAAAAAAAAAAATTGGCAAGGACCAAGAGCCAGCACTTTTAAAGCCCCATTTATAGAGGGCCAACAGCCAAAAAAAGTTGATTTAGGGTTTAGTTACCTTAAATCCAGATCTACTCCTGCTGTAAAAGTCGACTCCTGCATGACCTCTGTATTCCTGCCTTCTGCAGCAACGGTAGAACTGCCATCTCTGTACTGTCAGAGGAGCTCTGCAGCAGCACGGATCCAGCTTTTGGGTGTAGCATTCAAAGGGACAACACAGGCAATGAAACGTACAGTATGACTGCATAAATTTCCATTTCATTTAGGCTTCATTGAACTACTCACCAGATTCTATTTTTAGCCGTGAATAATGCGCTTTAACCTTTTAAGTATGTATCAAAATGTCCTCTTTTATTTTTTTTTTTATGTCTTTTAAAGCATACTGATGAAACATGGTACATTATTACAGTGAAGCACTGCCTTTGCTCTCCCCCGTTTGAAGAACTTTCAGGAGTGTCTTACATATTTCAATTTTCCAAGAAAAAGAATTCAATTTGAAGTGGTCTAAATGGTGGTTATCTATTCTGCACAGCTGGTTGAACTAAAACCTTGTCCTTTTCGACTCCACGGAGGCTATATATGTGATAAAGTGAGCTTTATTTATTAATTTAAGGAACAATTGCTTTCATGAAATTTTAGTTTGACCTAAAGATGCATACAAGTGACTGCACAACAGCTTCCAGCTCATAAATTATGAAAACGCAATCATTTCCCCGCAGTAGCCCCAATAAAGAATTTATGCTGTAAACATATTGTCTTAATGTATTTTATAGGCCGTCCTCATTCCCGGCAAAGAGAAACGCGTCTTCAGGCAACTTCTATCTCTTGCTGGCCTCACACACACGCATAGCATCACAGTAGCCATATCCTTCTCTGAGCCGAGTCTTTGATGAGGCAGCCGGTGCTTTGAAGCCTGGCACAGCCATCAGGAGCTCTGCACCCCCCCAACTCTCTGTTTTTTCCACAACTAGTTAACATCATCAACCGAACCACAGATCTACACCAGGAGGCACAGATAACCCAAATCTAATCTCTCTTATCTCGTCTCCTCTCACCTAAAGATTCACTGACTCTGACCTCATCTACTTCCTTTTCTTTTTCATCTTTTGTTCCGCGCCTTTGATTGCTTTATCTCGAGATGGTATTCTCACCCTGTGAAACTGAAAGCTGATCATTTTCATCTCTTTTGACAATAAGAAGCAGGTTTTTACGTCATGTTTGTTACCCTAAAATAATCATTTTATTTTTAAATTTCTTAAAAAAAAAAAAATCATTCTATAGCGTCTCCAGTCATGAAATTGTTTGTCTGACGACGATAGTAATTCATCATTAAAATGCTTTCCTTCTTTTGTATCGCTGGATAATTATTTCTTTCATAAATGTACAGCCTCATTCCAGCTGCTAATTGGATTCATAGCAAGAACTTCACTCATCAGATGATGTCTGAAGAGGGAATTTCTGAAATCAGTCCATGAGCTTAAATTAAATTTCGAGTCGGCAGATGAACAAGCTTGTATCGTCCAAGTGTGAAAGTAGATAACAGTTTCAAAGAACAGGTATGCAGGAAAGATTACACGGATGTGTGCGACCAAACGACCCAAGAGGACATCAGAAAATCGTGAAATATTGTATTTTACTTATATATATATATATATACATAGTGTCAGTTATGATACTTGGGTTAATTTTGTACA
The DNA here is from genome assembly GCF_002922805.2 of Oryzias melastigma. NCBI lineage: Eukaryota > Metazoa > Chordata > Actinopteri > Beloniformes > Adrianichthyidae > Oryzias > Oryzias melastigma. The sequence continues at coordinate 2,097,578 of NC_050527.1, forward strand.
CATTGTTCGTTTAAGATGCAAAAATGTTGACATGAGTGTTCAGGAAAAAAGTATCTTATTTACTTACCGTCTAAAATTAGATCCACACATTTTTAACACCGTATATTTGTATTATAAAGAATTAATTATCAGGTAATTTTGCATTATTTTAATACAAGTAGTCCTGAAAAAAAAATTAGGTGAGTTATCCTCAACATAAAGTTTAGAAAATTAGCAAAACTTTCCCCCTCAAAAGATTTCATGGAAGCGGCCATTTTGAAATGAGCAGGAAACGACCTTCTACTGCCTCGAGTGGAATATTGATGAACTACAAGGCAGATAAGTCACATGATGGGTTTTTAAAGTCCCACTCTAACCATATTTTTTCTATTGTAAAATTGTTCAGAGCAATCTTTTAATTGTAATTATGACATTTTTGGTTAAAATCAAAAAGTCTGTTGTTGTTTTTTTTAAGACATATTTTATGCATAGCCACAGTAGCTCTTTAGAAATACAATTCGGGGTTGTTTACAGAGCAACACACGCCCATCCCCCTTTTGAGAGCTTATAGCCTCAAGCTAACATTAGCTTCGCAAAAATAACGACAAGAAATATCGGATTGTCCAATTGTAGTTTTGAGCCAGAATCATAATTTACTACAACACGAATGTTGAACACTCATTGTGTCTCTCACCCCTAAGCGTGATCAGGCTAGGGTCCACGCAATGGTAGTAGACTTTAGCACGGCCATTTTAGCAACTGCCTCATTAGTCTGAGGCTTTTCTAGCCTCCAGTTTTCGGATTCAACTCAATTTGAGTTAAGAAATGGTCAGAAATACTGTTTTAATTGTAAATTATTTTATATAGGTCCTCTATTATGAGAAAAGTACTACAAGAACTAGTACACTACACTAAAATTCAATTTACATTTGAGTGGGTCTTTAAGGAATGTTCGGATCAATGCTAATGAGGTAATAAGTAATAAGGTAAATAAAGTAAGGTAATAAGGGTCCCAGAAATGCTGGTCAAGTATGATGTGAATGCCTAAGAAAGGTCTACAGAAGCAGAATTAATTCAGACAACAAATGTATCTTTAACATAAGCAATGGAACAAACAGAGTAACAGAAATAAACAAACCTAACCAGATGAAACACCAGGAGAACACATATAGCAGCTGATCAGACCACTTGACAAACATGGGGGAAACTAACAACATTCAACAAAGACTACAGACACAACTTGAAACAAAACTTTTTCCTTTAGAGGAAAAACAAAAGTACACAAATAAGATTAACAAATGAACAACAACCAACTGTAGCAAAGCAAGTAAACATTAAATAGCTCCATTGTTTCTCTCCTGGGAGACTTGTGTAGAATGGCGCCTTTCCAATTGCCTGACAGGAGTATTTAAAGGCCTTGCTGGATTGACGGCCTCTTTTGGCCAGACCTCACGGCACAGCTCCAGGAGCAGAACCTCAAACACACTTGTAGCAACCAGCATCAGCCCCAGCAACTCAAATGAACCAAAATGAGTAAAGTGAGCAAAACAGGAACATATATACGCTACAAATAAACACTAAAAACAAAGAAATTTGTTTATTTACGAACAGTCCGAAACTAAAAATGTGTGCAATTTATGGGGTTTAATACCAATTTGTCGTGGGTGTATGCTATGGGATCAGAATCTGCTTAAAGTGAACGAAAAAACAGTTGAAAATGTGAAAAACAGGGATTGTATATTAGAAAAAAAAAGAAAATTTAAAAGCAGTATTAAACTTGAAAATACATATAGAAAAATCAAAGGAATTATTGAAATTTTGAAAAAAAATAAAATGAAACATGAAATCTTGAAAAAGAATATTGAAAATTTGAAGAAAAAAAAAGTGAATTTGAAACTTTCTGCTGCAGAATGTTGTCGAGTCCCCTCTGGTCCTCCATGGGGAACATGTCCCGATAGCCAATGAGCTTAAAGCCCTGCCTCCATGTCAAATTAGGCTCAGCTCAGCAGTGAAAACTTGAAAATCTGAATTGAAACTGAAAACGGAGAACTGGAAGCATAGAATGAAAAACAACAAAAAAAGAAAGTTTAAAGTACAAATAAACATTTCAATTGGTAACAGTTTTAGTTTTTTTCTTTTTTTAAGTTTCAAATTTACATGTTTTTTTTTTCAAGTTTTCAATATTATTATTTTTTTTTATGTTCAATTTTATTTTTTCAGATTTCCAATAATTCCTTCAAGTTTTCAATTTGTATTTTTCGAATTTAAAACTGCTTTCAAATGTTCGTTTTTTTTGTTTCAAATTTAAAATCCCTGTGTTTCGAAATTTTAATCTGTTTTTCCGTTCACTTTCAGCAGATCCTGATTTGTATTCTGCCATCACAATGTGAATTTATATTTTAAATGTTTGGCTCAAAACAGACTAGATAAGAGATGTGGTTTATAGAAGATATTTAAATGAAATTTTACTAAGTACACGCATTGTATGACAAAACGATGAGGTGAACTGACAGAAAATCTTAACTCTCAAACTTTTTCAATGCAAATTTTTAGCCTGAAGTCATTTTTTGGAATACAGTTCATTTTTTGTGGATGAGTTTTCCTAATTGACCCTTTGGGAAAAGAAAAGTAAAATATCGTAATGGCTGTGAGCTCTGCCATCTAAAATATCAAAGTAGAAACGCAGGTCCCCGGTGATGTTACTTGATGTTTGTGTAGGATTTGAGGTTTTTGTTTAAAAAAAAAGTACAAGTTGAAACTTTAATCCATCACTTATACGGTTTTGCCATGTCTCAACAGCTTGCATGTAAGCCACAAAATGTCTGGGTTTTTCTTTCCAACACTTCAACAAGATCACTTGGATTTCTTCTAGTTCTGCTGTGTTCTGTCAGTGGATGGCAGCGCAGGAAGGAAGGCTCCTCTGTCTGGCTGATTGGGCCAGTAAGATGCCTGCTGCCCTCCTACAGCCTGTCTGTGACTCTCAGGGCACTAATGAGAAATGCATCTGACATGCTCTCCAAAGTCCGCTCTCCTCTGCTTCCCATCAGTACCCACCTCTTCCTGGGCTTTTCCAAAATAATGACGGCAGAAAGGTTGAGGTACCAGAAAAGCTGAATAATTTAAGTCACAGAGGACACCTGGCGGGTCCCTCGATGTTCGGCTGATCATGTATGACATCTGTCAATGTGTAAACACTCGAGACAAGGGAATAGCTGTATGTTGTGCATTCCGAGTGGATCTCCAGAGTGTCATCATAGCAATCTTCTCTGCGTGTGAGTTTGGACTTGCAGTGATTTTCCTGTGATGGATATCTTACATGTTGAGATTTTTTGTTCTCGACAGTGTAGCATGTGTGGAGCTGGCTCCCACCACCAGATTGCTTTTTCATTCATGCAGAGATGGAGCTGCTGCTGCTGCAGACAAGTCATCAGAAGAAACTCCATCAGAGTCGTGCACTGCCACTCGGTGGCTGTCCCGTAACACGGAAACATGACACTGAAGCTGAAACAATCTAATGATGAACATTTGTGTTTGAACAGGCAGTAACATCGACTGTCATTCTAAGGAAGGGATTTGGGGCTGAAAAAAGCCTGGAAAACTAACGTCAACTTTATTGGATGTGTAATTACTAGGGCTGGTTATCGATAATAATTTCCAGAAACTATTCAATTCACCAGAACCTGAAACAATTCGATTCCGATTTTATTTTTTTTCTCGATTCTTTTAATCCACTCAATTAAAGTCTATTCAGTTCAATTCAATTTTGAGTTCACACATTTTGATACATTTGTTTAGAAATACATTAATAATCAACTATATCAGGGGCGTCAAACTCAGTCGCACAAGGGCCAAAATCCAAAACACACCTTAGATAGCAGGCCGAACAGGATAAACATTTATTATACCCTTTAAAACTTTATGAATGAATTTTAGAACTATTGAATCAATCAAATCGATTAATCGATTTTATCAACCCAGCTCTAGTAATAAGTAAATCACCAAACTTCAAAACACAAGTTAAAGAAGATAAGTACTAAAGTAAAAAGTACTCTCCTTTTAATCACAGCTTTAGTTTGATTTCATTTGATGGCGTCTGCCAGCAGCAGGAGTTTGTTTGAGGACCAGCCTCCTGTTTGGGCTTTGGTGGGCACTTCCCTTTTTTTTTTGCCGCTCGTTTCCCGAGAAGTCCTCATGTCAAATTTATTGGATCTGTTTTAGCACGTTCGCCTGCTAACTCTGGTGATGGGATTCTGCATAAATTATGCAGAGTACTTTTCAGTTCTGACATCGGGGGCGAGCAGATGCTGAGAGACTGCTCGTTGTGGATATAAGGCATCAGCTGGTTGATTGAGATGTAGAAACATGTTTCAGGTAAAGAAACAGAGAAATCCTCGGCTCCTGTGTGTACTTTAGATGCTTTTTTTCTTTTAATAGTGCAGGCTTTGTGCCCATTTTCCCTTTGATTTATATATTATAGATGTTGCACGGCACTAATGCTTCTCAGTCTAGCTCCCAGCTTGACAACAGTGCTGATGAATGGGGATTCAGATGTGTTGAGGGATGGTTCTGTAACCTGTGAACTCCTCTGCGTCTCCGTCAGCACGCACCAGCAGCTTGTGAAATGAAGAACCAAATTGATGTTCGACAAAGGGCGTCCTCCTGTCAGTATTGGCAAATTCAGCTCCAACAGTACATATATTGGCAAAAATAATTAAAGCTGGCCTGTTCTGCTCCTTTCAATTGGTCATTACTGCAGCTTGTGGCAGCTGGAAAGTATTTTTCAGTAGTATATTCCTTTATTTGCCCACGAGGCTTGTAATGATACAGAAAATGGATCCCATTAATGATCAGTGTTGTTGGGAGATAAGCTAAACAAACCATGAGCAGCTGCTGCTGGGAGAGGATCGACTTCTTTTTTTTTCTGCTCTCCTTGCAAAGAGGAAACGTGTGTCTGACTGTAGCCTCAGTAGAATTAAACTTTAGATAGATATCCAGATGCCAGCAGCCTCCCTTCAATCATCTTTTAATGCGTCCTCAGCTGTGAGAACAAGTTTTTACAGCCGCATTAATCATAAAATATGTTTTCTAGAACTAAAGTAATTACACACTCAGGACACGCACCAAGTTATGGTGTACAATAAGCGTGTTTTATGACTTGTACTTGGGTATTTGGAGATGGAACTTGTTTTTAGGATGCATTTGTGTACCACACCCCCCCAAACTCCAATCATTCACTTCTCACTGCTGATTTGTTTGACGCCAGCATCATTTAGGTCTCAGTCTCACTGCAGGGCTTCATGCACAGTTTAAATGTATCAGTGACATGGATAAATGTGCTTTGGCATAGGTGTTTTAAATGACATTCTCCATTCTAACTCATTTACTGCTGTATAACTAATTTACTATCCAGATTATTATCCAAAAAAATAGCAGTTTGTCACTTTAGAGACTCGGCTATAACCTGAATTTGCATTTGTCACCTGACTTTGAACAATCCTCAACTAAGGGAGAACTTTTCAGGCAAGAGCTCTAAAAAAAAAAAAAGGCATTTGCTGCAAATCCTGAAACATTTGGAAGAGTTGCTATCAAACTTAAAGTGTAACCAAACAGAGAAGTTGGAGGCTGACTCCACCTACCGTTATCATTACTGGACCTGCAGATCATGACGTGGGACTTCTGAAATGACATGGGACTTAAATGTTTCAATCAATCACAAAATTAAAATGTAATAACTTGTTTCAACCCATAGGGGGCAGCACACAGGCAGTTTTTGACGTTTTTTTAAAAAATTAAACATTTATTTTAATGTGTCAAAAATTTGGCATGACCAACAGACAGCACTTTTAAAGCATATTTATAGAGGCCAACAGACAAAACTATTGATTTAGAGTTTGGTTACTCTTTAAGGCGCATGGTTGTGGAACTACAGCAGGGAAGTCAGTCAAGGTTCTCCCTCATCCAGGTGACGTCTTGGAGTTGAGTCATAGTAACTGGACTTACAAACTTGTTCCTTGAAATGTTTCGCTGCTCCGTCCACATTTGTACCCTCCAGGTGGAATACAAATGTGGACTGAATCCTGCACCACTCAGACTGATGAAGCCACTTGGATGAACGGCGAAACGTTTCAAGGAAGAAGAAAATAGTCTATGACTCAACTTCAAGACTACTGCAGGGAAGGAATGTGATTATTTATAAGGAAAAATGAAGTTTCCAAAATGAGGGAAACATTAGATATCCCAACAAAGAAAATTTAGATGATATTTAAAAACAATTTTCCTTTTACCAAGAGCAGTGACCCCATCTGCTCCATGTCAACATCTTGATAAAGTATCCACAGTACTGCACAGTACTTGAAAATAGAAAACAAAAAGTACACATTAGAAATGTGGAGAGTATATTTTCCAGTAGATTGATTGTTTGGGAGTTACCAGTATATACTTTTATGAGTCTTTGGGTGGTAAATATGAACACCAGAGTGGACACGAAAGGATCAACAATGCTTATTTCAAACAGCTTTTATTATTTTTATCATTGTAAAACAGTAGTTTTTTTTAGCTGAGGTGCTATTAAATGCTTAAACTTTTGGAACCTATAGGGCCTAAAACTCAGTTTTTCTGTACTTTTGAATTTATCTCTTTATTTTCAGTTTGAAAAACTACTTACTTGCTTATTCTGGTATCCTTTTAATCAGCACAACCTCACCTTTAGTTGGTCATTTTTACATGTTATATCCACACACTAGACATAGAATCATGCAAAACAGAAACATCCACAAGAAAAAAAAGGATTCACTTTGCTATGGAAACCCCAAAAATGTTTAATGAACTGTTTTTACAGCATAGAAAGAAAGTTTCAGGTGTCATTTCATGGAAAACAAGAATAAATGTTGTCAACAAACTAATCTATATGTTTTTGAATGAAAATACAAAAAGATATATATATATAAGAGTGAAAGTCACAGATTTCGATCTGACTTTTCTTATCCTGTTATACAGAAGTAAATATAAAGAATAGAAATACTTTTGAATAGAAATACTTCATTCATCCCAGGCTGAGAAGAGTCTCTCCTCTGAGACCAGTGCTGTCCATTTGACATTATTCTTGGAATATTGTTTTTTTTCCAGCTATTTTTCTCTTAAATTTTCCTTATTGTGTTTTGAAAAATAGCAGTTTTTTTTTAGAACAGTTTGGTCCAGCTGATTTCAGGTGTTCCACTCGACTGGAATGTGCTCACAGATGGAAGTATATCACTCCGAACTGCTTAGACGCCATTTCTCATTGTTCTATAAAATTAATTTTGGTCCCAATCACAAAATAAAATAATGATCGTCTTGTTTGTTGTTGGATTTCTAATGACAGGCAGCTCCGTTCTGCCCCGCCCCCTCATAGAGTCCTCTGCTCTGCGTTACTGCAGTCGGATCATTCTCTTTAATTTAATAAAATCTCAATCACAGAATATTCAAGTAAGTTTAAGTTTTTGCTGGGGGGGTGCAACCCCCTCTTGCCCTCCTGTAGCTCCGCCCCTGAATACTTAAAAAAAAAAAATTGGCATCATTTCCACTTTTTCATCCATGTTATTAACATGTTATTGCATTTGTGAAGTCATATTTTTATGACTAAAAGAGACGCTGTAAACATGCGTTTACTAACAAATTCTTCAAGGGATTTGCATCTTTAATTGACGGAAACACACTAGTTGCTAAACTAACAATTTGTGATTCCCGATTTAATTGACTAATATTACCCAATAAGTGTTGTGATTGTGAGATTTCATTGTTTAATTTAGAAAAGTATGAAGTACTTTGACATCTTGTGTCAGCATCAGGTCATGGGCCACTATAACCAGCCAAAGAACATTATCGACTCTTTGAAAGAAACACTTTCAAAGTAAAATTTGTCGTTCTGTTGGAATGGAAATACTAAGGTTGTTGTATAATGAATTTGACAACTATAAGCTCCTCTCTGACTTTTTGATGTTTCGCAAAAGGGAAATTATTAGTATATTTGTGTGGAAATGTGTGTTTTTTCCTCTCTGCTGGGTTGTTAAAATAGTTTTATTTTTGGCTGAGAACCAGAATTTGACACGATTAGCTCTTACAAAGGGAATTGTCTGCATTTGAATGAGTGTTCTTGAACTTTAATCAAGCCTCAGTACATGATCTTCCATGCTCTTTGGTGTCAGAACTAGAGGACAGAATAAAGAAAACCAAAAGCCGTTCTGTGAAGCTGAGATGAAATACGCACCTTTACCTTGACATTGTTGCTTACCGTGCATATTTTTTTTTAATCTTCAGATCATGTATTCAGTCTGGTTTGCCTCCTACATTTCAGTAATATGAGTAAAGTAGAGGTGACAGCATACATAAAAGAAAATGAACTTTTTTTTTTCTTACCCAAAATTCTATTTTTTAGCTCAGGAAAAGTAAAGCTGCAGCAATGGAGCTTGAAAACTTCTTTACCAGACTTCGAGGAGCAGCAAAGTTCAGTTTATATTTTGGCTGCCATATTACATTTTCATGAAGACCGTCACCTGTCAGACTTGAGGATGTGTCCTAAATGTGATCAGAAAAGGAAACGCAGGCGAAGCAACCTGCCGGCTCAAGTTAATCATGAAGCCACAAAGTCAGAGTCAGTCATCTTTGAATGACAAAGACATTTCTGTGAAAGTTATCAAGTATGAGTTTCATTCAGGCTCCTAAGCTCCCAGATATGTTGATCCCTTTGGGTATTTTGCAAAGACCAAACAGTTTTCCCATAAGTGAACTTGATACAATTAAGGCGTACTTTTTAGCTAGTAAACAGGATTGATTTATATGGAGACCCTAAAGACCTATCTGCTATATAAATATATATACAAGGACCAGGAATCGATTAAAAAAAATTGACTAATTATTCTCAAATCTGAAAAATTAATTGCGATTGTTATTATTATTTTTTTTTAATTACAGTATTTGACAGCCACTTATTACCTCCAAATAATCATAATATGAAACCACTGTCAAAATTGTACATTTATTTTTAACACATTGGAACCTCAGGACTCATTTTTTTTATTTAGCTTTGTATTTTCAATTTGAAAAACTGCCTTCTTGCTTATTTGGTCTCATTTTAATCAGCACAACCACACTTACTGTATGTAACACTACCTTTATTTTGTCATTTTTCCATGTTATATTCACACACTAGACATAAAATTACACAAACGCAGAAAATTCTGTCGGGGACAATGTGATTATTTTGGTGGGTAAACCCCAAAATGTTTAATTAACTGTTTTTAAAACATATAATGAAAGTTTTTGGTGTCATTTAATGAAAAAAAGAAGAATACAATTTGTCAACAAACTAATAAAGATATTTTTGAAT
>NC_050527.1:2107154-2112630 GCF_002922805.2 Oryzias melastigma
ACAGAAATAAATGTTGTTTTTGTGGCCATTAAGCTTTTCATTTATAAAGTGTAGCTTTTATTCTTTTCAATAATTACTGTAATGCAGCACATACAAGTTCCTTTCAAAATAAAATACATCCTGTCATAAGTAAGTTCTGACTGCAGTAGATTTGCAATTATATTTTGGGAATTTGCCCTCTAAACAAGACTTAAGAGTTTAAAAGTATTCTAATAATAAATCACTCTGACAATAGATCAATCCCTTTACCGTCAATTTGCGTAGTTATGAGTTTTGAGGAACGGCTAAGAAAAAAAAAAAAAGTTAATTTTCACTCATGTAAGATCACCACAAGTTGGAAATCTAAAGGTAAATGACAAAACTTAAGTATTATTTATTCAAAATGTTGTCATTTTTCCTCAAAACCAAAGCTACAATGGAGGGACAAAAGAGCCGCATGTGGCTTCGGAGCCTGAGGTTGCAGACTCCTGCCCTAATACAATAAATGTAGGATTTTATAGGAACTGTATTTTGGTAAAAATGTATTGAAATCTTTTTATTTCACTGTATTTTTTCCCAGAGAAACTAAAAATTACACAATTAGTGACTTAAAAACTCCTTAATTTAGATGTTTAGCTAGGGAAATTGAGCATTATTGCTAAAATTTTAAGAATACTTTGATTTTGAAGATGAAATTTAGCTTTTTTTTATTCAGGCAAAGACATTGAATCACAGCATGAAGTATTTTACAAAAAAAAGGAGAAACACTAAAAGACAAATGATTGAAAGAGGACTATTTTGTCATTTCGCCCAGTTCCAGAGGTGAAACTGAGAGGTTTTCCTGGTAAACAGAAATGTCAGACCTGCAAAAGTTCCCATCCTCTTGGCTGTAATGATGTTTGCTGGGGGAGAGGTGTCATGCGTTCCTGATGAATGTCTGCAGGTTGGGAACTAATAGAAAAGCCGTTTGTATTGAGCCTTCTGTCCAACAGAGAATTTCTGAAGAAACCGACCCAATGGCCTGTCACGTTTAATCAATGTTGCTCTTTGCAGAAATTTGTTATTTTTCTATCAGACGAGTGGAGAATATTAAAAAATGCCGTATTTGCTGACTGTTTGCACATCTAACTGCTCCAGTACATTAACAGCAGATCTTCAGTAATGCAGTGTAGGTGAATCAGGTGAGTCAGGGAAGACAGATTGATGAGTGCAGCCTTTAATTCAGTCCGTGTCCTCCATACAGTAAATTGCAGAGCGGACTCCCGCTACAGGGGGTTTACAGTAATTAATCAAAGAATTCATAAACAAGCTAACGAGAATTAATGAATGCAATATAAGTGACAACCCCTGCTTCATGTCTGCCCTAATGCAGCTGACGCAATTCATTTGAATGTAAATGATTGCATGAATCAAACTCTATTACAGTATTGAATTTAAAATTATGCACATATGCCACACATGTCTCTGTGCTTTCTGAAGAGAGATGGGATCAGAAGGCGGGTCATTAGTGTTCACTTTGATAAAGTACAGAAACTGGAGACTCAAATGGGAGACAAACAAATGATGTCGCTGCTCTGGGATTCTCTGTGAAAGCGGGAGACACAAAAATACCACTGTGGTCCTAAATCAGCTCAGAATCTGAGATTTCCTCAGTGAAGCGTTCCGAATTTTCAGAATATTACACATACAGTTTTTCTTGATGCTTTTGTATTCCGATTCAATGGAAAATGGTCTTTTTGTTTGTTTTTGTATCATTTGTCTCATTTTAGAGGACCCATACAAAATTATTTGAGTATTTCTTAAAGAAAACCAGATGCTAGAAAAGGCTCAGACTAATGACACACTTATTGAAATATGCGTGCCAAAATCTCTCTTCTCCCGCCACTCCCTTGCGCCCTGGCCCACCCACACTTAGAAATGATACACAATGAGCTCGTCCGAGTGTCAGGAGTCAGAGCTCTGTCTCCCCCTCTGGTCACCAGCGGGAGCCATCTTCAGTATTAGTCAGTTTACTAAAGAAACTGACTAATACTGTTACCAGCCATTAGTATCACTAAATATAATCAAAACTGAAAGTTTTAAATGTTTATATCTGAAACAAAAGTGTTTAGATGCCTCACAAAGAGCACCCTAACAGGTGACGGTTTGCCCCCATCCCAAACTTCAGCCGCTGGATGTGAGGTTCTAGTCTGAGAGCTCAAAGTGCTGCTGGGAAGTTTAAGGTCATTAAAATGCAAGAGAAGTTTGTCATTAAAGGCTTTATTTGTAATGAGAAGGAGCTTATGCTCTTTTCATGAGGTCTCTTTTGCCAATTCTCTTCAGAAGTCTTGCTTCAGCATTTTGGATCAGCTTCAGGCTATTGAGAGAATTTTTAGGACACCAGGATAGAGAATTACAGGATTCAAGGCCTCCAGCAGCAAATAAATGAACTAGTTTTTCTGCATCACCCTGAGACAGACTGGGTGTTCATAGTTTTTGGAATAGGAAATGGGTAAAAGGATGTTTTTGTCATTATTCTTATGCAATTATATTAGAAATGTTCAAAAAAAAGTGACTCCAAGGTCATTCATATTAATATTAGGCTCCAAAGAAACATCTCTCATGTAGACGAAGGTTCATGATCACATTGTATCTGCTACACCTCTTTGATTGTGGTTTGCCTTAAAGATACCCTCTCTACCACACCTTTTCTTCTTCTTCTTGCACAGATCTCTCCTCTTCCTCTCACCTCTGGCTTTCTCCCTTCTCACACATCTCACTCATCAGGATTTCAGTGTGCCTCCCTCCTCCTCCTCCTCTTTCAAACTCTGTTCCAACTGGCTTATAGAGATTCTGTGACTGATACTGCAGCTTCTAAGATGATGCATTAACTTTGCCTTTGCGTTGGCTTCAAAGAGTCGGTGGAGATGTGGAAGAAGAGCGCTTTTAGATGGACTGCTGAAGATGACACTGATTAGATTGCTATTGCTCCAGTTGGAGTTCATCTGTAGTAGGGCAGTTATTTAATATAATTAACTTTAAATATAACGCGAAAGAGGACTTTTTTTTTTAGGGCTTTGGGTTCTCAGTTTACAAGTGGAGTATTTTACAGCTCTGTTGAATTTGCAACTATAAAAAAACAATGTATTTCCATGTAATTCGGTATGTTTACTTTCTACTTACCACTTCTTTTTGTGTGTTTTTGTTCAGCTTTTCAAGAGTAAAGCTTTGGAGTTGGGAGAAAAGCTACTGCCTGCCTTCAATACACCAACAGGAATCCCCAGAGGAGTCATCAACCTGGGGAGGCAAGTCTCAGACAGCAGTTGACCTCCAACTGTCCTCCACCCATACTGAGAAATCACAGAAGCAACGTTAAATAAAAATGCACAAAAGTTTCTCTATATCAGCAACAAGTCAAAAAATGTTCAATAATGTGATAAAATAATCTTAGTCTTTAACATTTTTGCCTCATTTCCACTTAGTGGTCCAGAATGGACCGGTACGGTATTTTGAGCGTTTGTTATAAAATGGACCCATTAAGCCAGACCGATTCGTACCATTTTTGGTCCCCCGTTGGTCGTAGGTCCATAGAGAAATGGAATGGATCAGTTAAGGCGGTGCTATCGTCGTCACATGATTAAATCCATTGATTGGCAGAAAGCGTTTTCCTGACTCAGGAGCTAAGCTGAAAGTTTTGGCCTCTTTTCAGCTGTATTCTTCTTCACCTGCAAAGAATAAGTATTTAACTTTTAATAGGGGAGAACTGTATACAAAATACCAGAACACAAATATAGGAAAAAAAAGAAGCTGATAAAAGACTTCCATTGTTGCCATTCAGGGCGGCAGTGGCTCAGGTCATTGAGCTGGTCGGCCAATGATCGAAGGATTGGAAGTTCGATTCCAGTCCCTTCAGTCAACTGCTGTTGTGTCCTTGGGTAAGACACTACATCCTCCTTGAATGTTTGGAAAAGAGCAGATTAATCAAATCCATTCTAATTATTATTCCCTTTCGCTGTTGTCGCACCATTATGACGTACAGGTACGTCATCCATCTACACCCCGCACGCTCCTTGATAGTCCCCACTCAATGGAAACACTTACTTGGGATGCCCAGAAAATTCTAGCCAGGAGTGAACCAGTCTGATCTGGACCGCTCAGTGGAAATGAGGACTTAGTTTATTATTATAAGACATCTTAAAAAAGAAAACAAAAAAAACTTTCAATGACCGCTATGAAAATCATTGCATTTAAATGAAATCGAACATTCAGGACAAATCTGCAGCAGTTGAGTTTTGTGAGTAGTGAAGCTAACTCAACTGTTTCATAACTGGATTTTTGGCTTTAAATGTGGTCATCTGGTTTGGTTTGAGTTTGTTGGTCATTCTGAGATTGAAACTGAAGAGTCACACATATAAAAGCTAATGATAACACTGTCACTGACTGAGGTAGGAAATTATTCTTGGTAACATGAACTCCTAGTGACCATTCTTCACTTTTACCACATTTGACACAGAAAGGGGATCAAAAAGAAAAAAAAACCTACAAATGAATGTGTAACCACTTCCTCTAACTTCAAATTGACTTTCATGCATATTTTCTTCTCCTGACTCATTTAGAGTATTTGCCTTTTTTCCACTTTCGCCTTAGACACTGTAGTATCCAACTTCAGAGTTTGACATCATAAAAACAAACCAATTCACATCACTGACATTTCTAAGAAAATGGTCGTGAGTACTCAGTTTGATGCACACCAGGCCTTTTGGGGAAGATAAACAACTTCCTTTTATCTGTAATATTAATGAGTTTCATGACATGTTTACTGTTCTTGAATGTGTTGATTTTAAACAAGTGTAAGTTAGAAAAAGTATTCCTGAGAATTTGCTTGTGAATCTTAGGAACTCTCCAAAATGTTTTCTTTTTGACAATATTAGACTGATGAAGCCACACGGATGAGTAGAGAAATATTTTAGATAGGGCTAAGTTGACAAAATCGGTAAATCAATTTGAATTGACCTACGCTTAATAGATGAATAATCGATCCATAAAAATATAAATTGATTTAGCACATAAAGCTTAAGTCCACTAGCTTGATGCTAACATATAATGGTATTTCCCTTAGAACGGCTAATGCTAACGCTCCGTTGATGTAAACAGACATTGCTGACTAAATTAACATCTTTATAAAGACACAGGCATGAATTTTCCAAACTCTTAATTTTAAAGAAACTATTTGTGGTCTAAAGCACTTTTTTTGCTATTTCTTTCTTCTTCTTGAAAAAAAGTGTACTGCTATAGCACTTATAGTAGACTTATAGTAGATTAATAAAGTATTTCTAAACAAATATGTCTAAATGTATAAACCGTGTAAACTCAAATTTGAATTCAAATTGAATTTAGAGGATTGAAAGAATCTGGGAAAAAAAAATTGGAATTGAATCGATCCAGGCTCTGGTTAATCGAATCGATTCTGGAAATTTTTATCGATACCCAGCCCTAATTTTAAAGAATGAAGACTTTA